>NW_021151858.1:0-2627 GCF_002837175.3 Physeter macrocephalus | reverse complement strand
GTATTCATGAGGGCTCCACCTTCTTGTCTTGATCACCTCCCAAAAGCCCCACCTCCTAATACCATCACCTTGGGGGTTAGGTTTTAACATATGAATTTTAGGGGGGAAACAAATATTCAGTCTATAGCATACACGTTCCATTGCAGCACTTATCATAATTGTAATTATATAGTAATTCATTTAAATATATGTCTAATGCCTGACTTTCTATCTGAACTCTAAGCTTTATGTAAGCAAGAACCATTCTTGCTCTGTTCTCTGTTGTATGTGAGCCCCTACAAATATGTGTCTATGCATGCTATATTTATTTTTTGGGTGTTCATTTAAGGGCCAAACACTTTTCTAAGCTCTGAGTATCTGGCCATTTAATAAAGTCTCTGGCTTGTGGTGCTTCATTCCAGTGGGGGAAGACAGATGATCACACATCCCTGTTCTTCCATTTACTAGCTGTGTGATTTTGGGCAAATTATTTAACCTGTCTGTGCCTCAACTTCCTGATCTGCAAGATGAGAGATAAGTCTCCATGCATCTCTCATGTTTTTGTACCTTTTGCTAACAGCCTTTGTTTTTGACCAAGTTTTCAAGTATACCTGTGTAGCAAACAGTCTTGGAAGGAATAGCATCTTCCTTCGTGGAGAGGACAGAGTTCTTTCCTGATCATTATAAGGAAAATAATGTCTCCCTCTGAGGCAAAATTTAGGCAGGTTTGACAGTGCCCTCATTATAAGATTGAGGGTTTCCTAAGCTCAGGTTCTATAAATGTCATACAGGGCCCCAGTGTACACAGCATCCACATGGATCCACCCGCCTCATCCCTGTGGGACTTGGGGGGAGCAAGGGTAATTGACACACACATGAAGCTCATGCCACCTGAAGTGCTGTGAGTAATAACATCCTTAGCTTCTGAGCCAGGAGTCTTATATCTGTTGACAGCATCTACATGTGACAGGTCGCCTTGTTAGTTGGCAAGCAGGGAAAAATCTCAGACTCTTCACAGTTCTCGATAATATTATTAATTCCTACTCCATAATGTCATTACGAGGATTAAATGGAATAACGCCTTTGTACTTGCTGTTACTTTGTCTAGAATGCTCCTTCCCCCATCCCTGATTGCCATGTGATATTTGCTCACTCATTCACTCGCGATCTTTAGGTTTTTTCTTAGATATTACCTTCATAGTGAGGTCTGAACTCCCCTACTTAAAATGACAACTTCACCTATGTCAATCAGGGCTCAACCAGAGAAACAGAAGCAGTAGGAGATATATATTAAAGATGTATCACAAGGAATGGGTTTATGTAATTGTGGGCTGGCTAGGCAAGTCTGAAATCCATAAGGCCATCAGGGAGGGCAGGCTGGGGCTCTCAGGCAGAGCTGATGTTGCAGTCCTCAGGTAGAACTTCTTCAGAAAACCTCAGCTCTGCTCTTAGGGCCTTTCAACTATTTGAATCAGGCCCACCAGACTATCTAGGACAATCTTTCTTAATTAAAAGCAACTGATTATGGACTCTAATCACATCTACAAAATATCTTCCCAGTAACATCTAGGTTAGTGCTTGATGCAATAAGGTGGGTGTGGCCTAGACAAGCTGGCATATCAAAGGACAATCACACTTCAAATACTCCTTATTCTCTTTCTCTCTTTTGTTTTTTTGCCATAGCACGTAAGCATCTAGTTCACTATTTTACCAGTTGTCTTCCTCCCTACTAAAATGTAAACCCCACAAGGAGAGATATTTGACTGTTCACTGTTGTATTCTCTGCACCTCCAATGCTGCTTGGCCCATAGCAGGAGATGGCCAAAAAATATTTGTTGAATGATTGAATGAATAACGGTGAATGCTTAGAGCTGGGCCTGATGCATGGTAAGTAAGCAGTAAATGCTAGCTACCGGTACAATATATATGCACCTATTACCAAGATAAATTTTTTGCATTTATGTGTCTCAACATTTTTTTCATACTTTCATTCTTTGATCCCAGACATCTTCTCAAATGTGCTACCTGCTCTCCAGCAAAATTCTGGCACTTTTTGCATGGCCTACCAGCCCTGTAGGGGCTACCCTTTCTTTCATGTTCTCCAGCCCCACCTCCTCTGGTCTGAATTTCTTTATGTCCCACAGTGCTCCGTACTGTTCCTCCTACCTGTCTTCTTTTGCACAAACTGTGAATACATTCTCCACTCTTGTATTCCCCTGGCCTTTTTTCATTCCTCTTATAACATTCAATTTGGGTGTTGACTCCTATTCAAGGTCCTTTCTGACCCCCAAGACTGAGTCCCCTTTTGTTCCTCCACTGTGTTCCGTGCCCAGCTCTGTTCTAACACTTAGCCAACCTCACCATTCACTCACTTCATGGTAAAATCCCTGCAGACAAGATCATGTCATTCATCTCTGCATCTCCAGCATAAAGGGACGCCAGATAAATACACTTTGGATCAAATGAGTGATCTTGAATGCGGGTCCCCAAATGGTACATGAACAGCTGCTTTGCTCAATATTACCCAAGGGTGGTGCCCCTCCCCCACAATCCTCCTCCTGCCTGAGAAGCACCTGAGAGAGTTTCAAGAATACAGTGCCTGGTGGGAGCATTTAATCCATTTACATTTAAGGTAATTATCGATATGT
>NW_021151857.1:0-2628 GCF_002837175.3 Physeter macrocephalus | reverse complement strand
TGTTTTGTAGATATGATCTATTCTTGACACTGATCCTGTGCTTGCCCATTGTCTTTAGGATAGTTTCTATGTTTCATAAAATGGATGCCAAGGCCCTGCAGGATTTGGCTCCTGTTGGACAGCTCATTTATTATCACTTCTCCTTTAGAAATCTACACTAACCACACTAACTTCTTTTGCTTCCTCAAATGAGCCAAGCTCCCCTTTACTCTAAGCATTCCAACATGTACATTCTCTCTGCCTGGTTTACCCTTCCCTCAAATCTTCAGTAGGGTAACTCTTTAGCATTGGTCAGGTTGCAGCTCAGATATTACCCCCATTAGGAGACCTTCGCAGATCTCCTGGGTCTAGATCACATGCTGATGTATCCCAAGCACCCTGTGCTTATCCTATTATACCACTTACTATAATATACAAAAACATCCACCTGTGAGTTTGATGAGGGTAGGGTCTTATCTTGTTCACCAGTAGGTCCCTAGTGTTCCAAACAGTGATCAATAAACATTTATTCAATAACTAGTTGGTACTTAATAAACATTTATTAAATGAATAAATGAACAAAAAGGAAGTTGTAGTAGTTCCTCACCTGTGAGACAGAAGAGGCCCTGCAGGTTGAAGGGTAGAATCTAGAGTAAGGTGAGTTTGCATGAGTACTACACTACAGAGCCAACAGGAGTCTTCTGCCTACACATCTTCTTGAAACCAAATGTGTGCTCTTATCCTTACTGAGGCTTTTCATGGATGCTAATGAAAAGGCTCATCTGACCATCCGAACTGAAACCCTGAGTATTTAATAGTCCAGACATCATCTAATTGGCTAAAACAACCCTAGCTATTATCATTATATTACAGAAATCAGGAATAGTTAGGAGCAAATTATAACAATTAGACCGTCTATTCTAGAAGTTCGACATCTTTTTCTTACTCTAACATATCTGAAGGATATGATATAATCTCTTCAGTAACAGTTGTCTTCTTAATGGGGTGCAGTGGTCAGAATTTTAGGGGTGTGTATACCTTGAACGAACTCCTGAGATAATGTTGAATCTCTTAAACCTGAGTTGAAAATCAGTGATTCTAGTCTAACCTTTAGAAAACGCTAAGATGTGAGAAGTAAAGACTTGAAGGTCATTACTAGTATAACTAATAATGGCAGAGTTGGGACTAGAATCCTGGTCTCCTGACCTAGTTCATAAATTTTTCTAATATTGAGAAACAAATAACTAGAAGGAATTTAAGAGAGAGTGAGGAGGACCAGAAGTACCTTTCGAGAACCTCAGGTCAGCTGGACCTGTGACCTCCTTTAGGCAAGTAAGATATTCCTCAAAGATATCTTACCTTTATAGCATTTTTCTAGTGGGGCATGTTCACACTTTACCTTACATGATGCTATATTGCTTATGTTTGTTATAATGAGTATGTATTATTTTGGTAATTAAAAATGTCTCATAAATATTTTTAAGCAGCCTAGTCTGTAACTAACCTCTATACCCAGTTCACTTTAGGACTTCAATGCTAAGGACAGGAGTTTGGTAGCTGTACCAACTACAGAGCCTCATACATGCCTTACAAGTAGTTAGTATTCTAAAACCGATTGTTAACCGAGTGTCAGTGGTGAAAGCCTGTTGAGATAATTTACTGGGAGGCTAGTTCCATGCATGAAAATATAACTTTAAAGTGCATTTTGGAGTATGAGCAAGCTAAGACGTTTTAGCTTACTTAATATCTTATTTGATATAAAGCCACTTTCCAGAGTGTTGTGCTGTGGGTACTTCAGCTGTTGGCTTCCATGACCAGTAGGCAACCTTGGGGACTGTACAGCTGAAATCAACAATCCTCTTCAAATCTACACACATGGTAAACCCTCAAAACCTTTAATTTTGTCTTGTGAACAAGTCCCTGACACTCTATCTGTTCTCAAAACGATTTTCATCTCTCTCATTGGATAATAGCACAGTGATGGCTCACTACAAAGCAGTAAATACAAGAGCAGTACTAGAATGAGGGCACTTCTTAACTCTAGTTAATATTTGTATAGGCAGAAGTCTGTTTCTTTGAGATCATAGTCTTTCATTTTCATCTGTATCAACTTAATGCTGGCTAAGTCTTATTCCATTATTATTTTTAAGAAACGAAGGACAAAGGATATATTTCAATCTTATTTGTTTTTTCCCTTTACTCCTTTATAATACCAAAAATGAATACTAAGTTTTTCTTGATCTGTCCAAAGGTAAAGAAAACTACAAAGAAGAGATACTGAAAAAAGAGACACATATACACAGCCAGCCAGCCAGAGTAAGAGAGTGACATGGAAGTGTACAGATGTGATCCTTTCTTGTGATGAGGCAGGCCATAACTTGAGGCTTGGAGTCTTCTTTCTATGGGCTTCAATAGTATCAGTGAGTACAAAAAAGGACAGTCTGTCTGAAAGAGAGTACCTCTGTAGACATTAGAGTGGTTATTCATAAATTAATGAATATGAGTGCCTAAAATGCCTCGGAGACCATGTTACTATGTTCATTTTCCAGAGATAATTTACTAATAGCTGCTAATTTCTGAAGCTTTTGCATGCATTAACACTTTTTTTTTTTGCTGTACGCGGGCCTCTCACTGTTGTGGCCTCTCCCG
>NW_021151856.1:0-2628 GCF_002837175.3 Physeter macrocephalus | reverse complement strand
GTAAACCGTGCCTGGGAAGCGTTCGATTGGCCAATAAGTGTGTATTTACGCGGCGTCTGGTATGTGAATTTTGTGGCCTGTATCATTTATGCTGTTCAGGAGGCAAAACTGCACCACATATCCACAAGGGACTGCTGCAAAAGATGCTTGCTGCAAAGATGGAGCGACAGAATGCGGGTCAAGAGTTCGATATTGACGCTTTAATGCAGGAGTTCAGCAAGGCGATGGTAAGGAAAATTGATAGTTGAATACTTCTTACGCCTAGAGGCCTGTGCACGCGCAGTGACACTGCATAGGTTAATCAGCTGTGTGTCATCAGTGTTTGCACACATGTGTGTACGTCGATGTCAACCCTCGGGAACGTGTCTCTGGTGGCGTTTTCAATGGTGCCCGTGGGAGCTGCTTCGTTGCAGGAAGCTTCTTCGTGGCACGGCTGAAGTGAGACACGTTACACCTCGGTGCTTTCGAAGAGCTTGGTTGTCCCTTTTTCCCATGTACTCTGTGGTGGCTACGTAGTAGATGTTTTTCTTTACATATCAAGAACGTGCAAATAAAATGACATGTGGTGTGTCTTGTCCAATATTTCTCGCCTTCCTCTCAGAAACATCTTCAAGACTTTAATCCTGACAAAAGTGCGTCGCCCACAGACGCTCTACAGCAGCTTGCGCAGCTTACGAACTCATGGGTTTCTCCCGAGGGAATGGCTGGCATGCAGAAATATATGGAACATGCAGCCGAAGTTTTGAAAGAGTTTCTACCAGCACTGCATACGGACGAAGAATTGTAGCTCAAAGGTGCAAGCGACGGTTTGATCTCGAATCTTCTGGAGCCACAGTTGCAAGGTCACGATGGCTTCAGGTCGTGGCTGCTCATGCAGCGCTGTTAATGACTGTACGTCTGGATGAATTGAGGTGTATTGTTGCAAGTTGTACACGTTGACGAGCCTATCTACGTGTCTCCATGGGTGGAGGGCTGCAGCCCGGCTGCAATAGTATGGAGACTATTTCCGCCAACCTCACTCGCATGGGGTCAGACTATTTAAAGGATAGAAACGCAGTTTCACACGCACCTTGTGTGACTTCTTTTTCCTTGACCAGCCGGGGCGGTGAGGTGCTTGGCTAATTGTTAGATGGTCCTAGCTGCTTACTAGTGGTGGCGGAGATTTTGGGCAGAGTTAAATTTTTTTAAGCTGTACGGTTCATTACATATTACCGTCTGCTGGTCCCCCTACATTCTATGAAGGCCTACTTGTGTTTTTCTTCAGTTTTCAGTTAAATTATGTTCAGTCAGCTAAATTTCGCGTGGGACTAGTGCGTAATGAAACGAGGTGATCTACGCGTACAGTTTACTGGTAGCGTCATAGTGCTGTGAATTATTTTCGTATGCGTTGTTATGATCTTGGTGATGCCGGATCGAAGCGGCTGCGATGTCGAACGGAGACATCGCACTGGAAGTAAACACTTTTGGGTGCTACCGATATCAGTGTACAATTGAGGAAAATGATCTATCTTGAGTCAGAATTCCCTTCTGATACGGTGGTGACAGTCTACGGTAGAACTCTGATGAGTGATATAAATAGTTCTTGAGTCAGAATTCCCTTCTGATACGGTGGTGGCAGTCTACGTTAGAACTCTGATGAGTGATGTAAATAGTGTTTGCGTGACGTCTGCAATTCCTGGGCTTGAGAGGGATGTGGAATGTTATGACGCTTCGGTGGGCGTGCTTCTCGCAATATCTAACGATCGTGATGGGGCAGTGTGGTACCTGCACCGCTGGAGCAAAATGTTTTAGCCTTGCGTCGTTCCCTTATGCTCGTTGGAACTGCGGGTCCGTGTGTACAGCTAGTGCGCAGGTTTGTGTGCTCGGGAAATGATACTGGGCAAACGAAGGTTTTTCTTGTAAAAATTCAAACGCGGATGACATGTGTATACAGCCGTTCATCGGGAGGGTATTGCCCGCTCAAACAACCGGCACGCCGTGGGGCTGTTTCTTCTCAGCTTCCGTTTCAGTGAAAAACGTAATGCCATTAGGTGTCTGTCATTGAGATTCAGCTCGGAAGTTGGCCGACTGGAGGATGTTGCTCTTTACTACTATTGTGACACGTACACATGTTGCCTACGTTCAGCAGTTTTTGTGAAACCACAATATGTATCAGTGCCTCTGTCTGCAACAGCTGTCTTCTTCTTCAACTGTCCTAGCTACTACTCACGAAAGTGGGGTGTGACGCCATGGAAACTATATTAATATGCCAGGGGTCGCACAGGTACCATGCTGGATTTTCACGGATCGAGCTGATAGAAGAGGGAACTTCAGGTGCTGCAGATGCCACGCGCGCGTAGCAACCGCGACCCCTATGGTTTCAGAGAGCAGATCCAACTTACAACTCACTGTTTTTAGCACCGGCTGTTAAAATTGGGCTCACGGAACAACATACGGCGAAAGGTACTGCGAGTTTTTCTGCCTGTCGTCACCCGCCCTCGATATACAAGCACATCAGTTTTAGGACCTTTAGCGGACGCTGCCGACCTGCTCTACAGCGATTTCAGGTCGGTGCTTTAATATTCCAGAGCATTTCAGGTGTTGCGGTCAAATGATCCCTGCAACTTCGTTCGGGGTACAATGTTGGGG
>NW_021151853.1:0-2629 GCF_002837175.3 Physeter macrocephalus | reverse complement strand
GTGCTGTAGTGGTGGTTAGAGGGAAGGAGAAATAACAAACGACTGCCCTGGCTAGGTTGCGTGGAAAATACGTCAACGCGTATGTATAGCATCAGCCTCCTTCCTTTATATTTTGTGTGTTGATAGCGACCTGTCAGCCGCAGGCGCCCAGTCGGTTGTGCTCCGCATGTGGCGTGTGAAGGTATGTATACGTGACAGACTTCTAGTACGTGTGCACGTCCCTGCGTGTAATATAGTAGCAGGTGGATACACTACAACGGAGGTCCTCCTGCGAAATTTCCGCTAGTGGAGCATACCGTAGCTGCCGTATACGTACGCTTGAGCGTAGTAAGATTCAGCTCTGTGTGATTACATCGTTTCATTGTCGTATGAATGGTACACGTGCGAGGGAATTACAGTTCACAACTGTTGTTTGAGAGGCACCATGCGAACAAGTTATGAAATCCGCAGCCTTGTCCTCAGGTGAAACGCTTCGCGCCTGAGAGGACCACAGGTTACTTCCCATGTGATTCAGACTATGAATGACGTGTCTGTTTGACGAATGAGATTGTATTACGGTGACTTTCCATCAGTAGAATGCGAAGACGGGGGCTAGCTTGTATTCTGATCAGGAACTTGACACTATACAATTTGTCTTACACGAAGCAACGTAGTGATTGTTGTAAATCTCGCGTGTCAGCTTCTCGACGAGGTCGCCTGCTGCGCGTTTTTGGCAGGGGTAAAGGGCAGCAGATGGCTCGCAGTTGTAAGCCTACAATGAACTATCAGCCACCGCGACTACTGGTGCAAACACCCACAGTAGTAATTTAATGGGGCGCGTACTGGAAACCGACATGTGGCTTGTATTTTCTGTAGGTTGTGGTGTGTTGAAGTTTATAGTGGAACGGCTTGTGAGATCTGACAAAAAAGGCGCCCACACGTTAGACGGTGGGGGAGCAGTGGCGACCTGTCAACGCAGACGGAGCGACTCCAGCGAAGCACGGCTCCAGATGGTCACTGATAGTTCTGCGACAGCTGATCAGGTAGATGGCTCATCGTATAATTGGACGCATTGCTGCTGGAAAAATTTTCCGCTACACCCATCGATTAGCAGTGTGGCGGCCGGATGTATTTGTACAACAACTGTTTCCTGGCCTTCCTTATAAAGCAAGCTTCTGCCTTCCTCTCTCCCAGCGTGCCACGCCGGTCAGGTGAAGTCAGGTTGTGTTACTTTACGCCCTGGCAGCGTGCAAGTGGATAGAAGACACCTGTAGCGTGCTTATCGTGCTGTGGTAGGTGGCCAATGTGATGTGCGGAGCACTACTTCGTAGGAGGACCTCTGCGAAGCGCAGGTGGTGAGCGTCTATGTTATCCCTGCTCTTGTGTCTCTCTTGCTAAACAAGGACTGCGTGGACTCGACGGCGAACAGAGAGGTCTCCACACGTGCAGATCTGATCCCTACTGCAGGACAGTGGACAGAGTGAGCGCGTTGAAAATTTTCGGCATTCATGACTTTGCACTGGCGTGCTGTCTTGTTACCAGTCAGTGACGTACGTTCCGGGGATCGAAACGCGCGTATGTAGTTGACGCTGCGTTTGCCTTTGTGCCTAGCCTAGGCTGTTGCCTCTGCGTATGTCGTCAGCAGGCCACTACCCACGAATCAACTGTACAGATGGCATTATTCGTATTCTTTTTGTTCCAGCTTGACACGGGGCCAGCCTTCTGAGGCTTTACGTCACAAGGAGGCGTGCTCGGTTGCCCTTTAACTTCGCAGTCTACGTAAAGCTTAACGTTAATACACTACGTGAAATAAGTGCAGTGAAATGCTGACTACAATGTTGTTCTTTTGCGGGTCGCTTTCCGCAGGAATGAGAACCCATTGTTACGCAGCGCGTAGTGAATACACAATACTTCGACAATCTAGTACGATCTAACCCCTGCGCCTCCTCTCGCCCCCGCTGAAATGTACAGTTCACGTAGATGTGATAAGGTGTGTGTTTTGGTAGGTAAGTCAGTGGAGTGGGCTTCGCCACTGGATGCGTGAACATTCGTTCAACACCAGCACGTTGAGGCTTTCACCCTTCCGGAATCACACTGTTCATTGACAGCATTCACGCTCAAAGCCTGAATGTCACTCTGTCATTGTGATACCTCTCACCAGTGTTGCTAACGACGAGCTTACCGGGACAGACAACATACTTAGACCATGTGGTCGGCTTAGTCTGCCGAGCAATCGTATACGGGGCTGTGAGGCATGACGGTGTTCCGCAAAGTGCTCTGATACCTGCACTGCAGATCAGAGTCGGTGACATTTGGAGAGGATAGGCCGCCTGCCGCCCGCTGAAACCGCGGAGCGCAGTTCATTTGCGTTGACTTACGTAACTCTCTTATAATGGAAGATCAAGACAGTATCGTTCTACTTCGAAGAAAATGGCTCTTAGCTACAGTAGAGCAGTGGAATTCGCTGATGGCTGCGTACGCTCACAACTTCATGAGAAGACACTGATCTGCGGGGATCCCCGCCGGTTTACCACGGGCATAACCTTAATTCAGAATATGTCGCCCTCTGCACATTATCAACAAGGCAGGACAACGGTGCTCATGTGCGCAGGGAACACACCACAGCACATTCAGGTAGCCGAATTTTCTC
>NW_021151852.1:2138-2630 GCF_002837175.3 Physeter macrocephalus | reverse complement strand
CCCTCCCACCCTCCTTATCCCACCCCTCTAGGTGGTCACAAAGCACCGAACGGATCTCCCTGTGCTCTACAGCTGCTTCCCACTAGCTGTTTTACATTTGGCAGTGTATATATGTCAATGTTACTCTCTCACTTCATCCCAGCTTACCCTTCTCCCTCCGTGTCCTCAAGTCCATTCTCTACGTCTGTGTCTTTATTCCTGTCCTGACCCTAGGTTCTTCAGAACGTTTTCTTTTTTTTTAGAGGGTATATGCAGAGTAGTGGGATTGCTGGGTCATATGGTAGTTCTATTTTTAGCTTTTTAAGGAACCTCCATACTGTTCTCCATAGTGGCTGTATCAATTTACATTCCCACCAACAGTGCAAGAGGGTTCTCTTTTCTCCACACCCCCTCTAGCATTTATAGTTTGTAGATTTTTTGATGATTGCCATTCTGACAGGTGTGAGGTGATACCTCATTGTAGTTTTGATTTGCATTTCTCTAATAATAGTG
>NW_021151852.1:0-665 GCF_002837175.3 Physeter macrocephalus | reverse complement strand
TCTTTCAGATTTTTCATCATTAGTGTATAGGAATGCAAGAGGTTTCTGTGCATTAATTTTGTATCCTGCTACTTTACCAGATTCATTGATTAGCTCTAGTAGTTTTCTGGTAGCATCTTTAGGACTCTCTATGTATAGTATCATGTCATCTGTAAACAGTGACAGCTTTACTTTCTCTATTCTGATTTGGTTTCCTTTTATTTCTTTTTCTTCTCTGATTGCTGTGGCTAAAACTTCCAAAACTATGTGAATAATAATGGTGAGAGTGGGCAACCTTGTCTTGGTCCTGATCTGAGAAGAAATGGTTTCAGTTTTTTACCATTGAGAACAATCTTGGCTGTGGGTTTGTCATATATGTTTTTTATTATGTTGAGGTAGGTTCCCTCTATGCCTATTTTCTGGAGAGTTTTTATCATAAATGGGTGTTGAATTTTGTCAAAAGCTTTTTCTGCATCTACTGAGATTATCATATGGTTTTTACCTTCATTTTGTTGATATTGTGTATCACATTGATTGATTTGCATTTATTGAAGAGTCCTTGCTTTCCTGGGATAAACCCCACTTGACCATTGTATATGATCCTTTTACTATGTTGCTGGATTCTGTCTGTTAGTATTTTGTTGAGGAATTTTGCATCTATGTTCATCAGTGATATTGACCTGTAG
>NW_021151851.1:1651-2631 GCF_002837175.3 Physeter macrocephalus | reverse complement strand
GTGTTGAATTTTGTCAAAAGCTTTCTCTGCATCTATTGAGATGATTATGTGGTTTTTCTCCTTCAGTTTGCTCATATGGTGTATCACGTTGATTGATTTGCATATATGGAAGAATCCTTGCATTCCTGGAATAAACCCCACTTGATCATGGTGTATGATCCTTTTAATGTGCTGTTGGATTCTGTTTGCTAGTTTTTTTTTTTTAATATAAAAAAGTACTTTATTGCCAGAAAATGCTAACAATCATCTGAGGCTTCAGTGAGTCCTAATCTTTTTGCTGGTGGAGGGTCTTGCCTCGATGTTGACGGCAGCTGACTGATCAGGGTGGTGGTTGCTGAAGGCTGGGGAGGTTGTGGCAGTTTCTTAAAATAAGACGCAATGACATCTGCCACATTCGTTGATTCTTCCTTTCACCAACGATTTGTCTGTAGCATACAATGCTGTTTGGTAAAATTTTACCCACAATAGAACTTCTTTCAAAATTGAGGTCAGTCCTCTCAAATCCTGCTGCTGCTTTATCAACTAAATTGATGTAATACTCTAAATCCTTTACTGTCATTTCAACAGTCTTCACAGCATTTTCACCAGGAGTGGATTCCATCTCAAGAAATCACTTTCTTTGTTCATCCATATGAAGCAACTCCTCATCTGTTCAAGATTTAGCACGAGACTGCAGCAATTCAGTCACATCTTCAGGCTCCACTTCTAATTCTAGTTCTCCTGCTATTTCCACTGCATCTTCAGTTACTTCCTCCACTGAAGTCTTGAGCCCCTCAGAGTCATCCATGAGGGTTGAAATCAACTTCTTCCAAACTCCTGTTTGTGCTCATATTTTGACCTCTTCCCATGAATCACGAATGTTCTTAATGGTATCTAGAATGGTGAACGCTTTGCAGAAAGTTTTCAAGTTACTTTGCCCAAATCCATCAGAGGAATCACTATCTGTGGCAACTATAGCCTTACGAAATGTATTTCTTAAA
>NW_021151851.1:0-778 GCF_002837175.3 Physeter macrocephalus | reverse complement strand
GTTGTTACGTCTCCTTTTTCATTTCTAATTCTATTGATTTGAGTCTTCTCCCTTTTATTCTTGATGAGTCTGGCTAATGGTTTATCAATTTTATTTATCTTCTCAAAGAACCAGCTTTTAGTTTTATTGATCTTTGCTATTGTTTCCTTCATTTCTTTTTCATTTATTTCTGATCTGATCTTTATGATTTCTTTCCTTCTGCTAAATTTGGGGTTTTTTTGTTCTTCTTTCTCTAGTTGCTTTAGGTGCAAAGTTAGGTTGTTTATACGAGATGTTTCCTGTTTCTTAAGGTAGGATTGTATTGCTATAAACTTCCCTCTTAGAACTGCTTTTGCTGCATCCCATAGGTTTTGGGTCGTCGTGTCTCCATTGTCATTTGTTTCTAAGTATTTTTTGATTTCCTCTTTGATTTCTTCAGTGATCACTTCGTTATTAAGTAGTGTATTGTTTAGCCTCCATGTGTTTGTATTTTTTACAGATCTTTTCCTGTAATTGATATCTAGTCTCATAGCATTGTGGCCCGGAAAGATAGTTGATACGATTTCAATTTTCTTAAATTTACCCAGGCTAGATTTGTGACCCAAGATATGATCTATCCTGGAGAATGTTCCATGAGCACTTGAGAAAAATGTGTATTCTGTTGTTGTTGGATGGAATGTCCTATAAATATCAATTAAGTCCATCTCGTTTAATGTATCATTTAAAACTTGTGTTTCCTTATTTATTTTCTTTTTTTGTGTGTGTGGTATGCGGGCCTCCCTCTGTTGCGGCCTCTCCC
>NW_021151850.1:0-2632 GCF_002837175.3 Physeter macrocephalus | reverse complement strand
GACAGCCTCGGCCTACATGCCCACCTCCTGCCCGCACGGCGACTCGACCTGGCTGGAAGCCACAGACTCCATGCGAACATGGGGACGCTGTACACCAAGGAAGAAAGACCGCATACATGTCTGCTTTGATGACGCTGACCACACCCCATGCATTCGGGCACTTCTTCACTGCCACAGCGACACTACCGAGGACCTCAGAGAGTTCAAAGCCACTGTCCCCGAGGATCACACACAGACATTCAATGGAAGACCTCTGTCACGCGAGGGGACTTTCAAGTCTGAAAGGGCACAGTGGCTGTCCACGGCAGTGCACCGGGCTTCGCAACGGTGCCCCCACCTCCGGCCCGCATAAACCTCTGGCTGTTTGAAAGGCCCGCGTGCCACACGGGCCGGCCACCTCATGCCCTCTGGGAGAAACACTTTCGCGCTGCACATTCCCAGAAGAGGGAACAAAGCGGCCAAAGCGCACGCTCGCATAACTCACCTTCCTCCGAGGAGGCCGGCACCAATACCTCAGCATGTCCATCTACTCTAGGTGCCGCAAGACACCCTTTGGGAGTCATTCCTCCGGCAACGGGATCGCAGCTGATCACAATTTACCTACCTCACCGCATCCTCATGAACTGCCAAAGCCTCCACTGCTTAGGCAGCTGATGCCAGCCCATCACGAACGGGACACATCCTCGGGAAGCCGAGGCCGACACCTGCCACCCAATGATGACATTCTATTTCATGACATCACAAAGGTCCTGTCCTCATCATCCCTTACATTCCTGTCCCGGCCATCAGCAACCACGCAGGCTTAAACGGAGCACCGCCCTCGCCCCACCCCACGAGGACCCACTTGTCCCCAACACTCTGCCGGGAGCTAAAGGAGGGGAGCAGACAAGGGCAACACTGAGGCCTAATCCATCAGCCACTTTAGGCCGACGCCCACCCCGAGCCACACCCGTCCACAGCTCCGGCCTCACTTGGCAGTCAAGAAAGTCACCGTGCCAAACGCAAGAACAGGGAGGGCCACAGGCCTGGCCTGAGGCACCAGGCTCCAACCAGAGAACCTTGCTCATGTTGGCCACCAGAATTAAACCCCGAAGCGGCATGCACGAAGCGTGAGCCTGGCCCAAACACACTTTTCCAAGCTGCAAGCTCACTTGGCCTACACCAGCACACACTCCGACTCTGAAGACAAGCAGGAGAGCACGCCCTCTCGCATTGCCCCAATGGCCTTGCAGCAGAGACCTGATATCCATAGACGACCCAGCTTATGGGTACACACAGTCCACCCTCAGACAGGAACCCCTCTAATATTAGGAGCCCTGGGTGGTGTTTGCATGCATGCCAGCAGGGGACGCTGGCCCTCCCTCCTCACGGTCCCCTACCCCCCAGAGAGAGGAAACGTGCTGGACCTCAGTTTCGATGAGGAGACGGTAGAGGGTTCTCACTCATTTTGTTCAGATTTTCCAAGGAATGCATACAAGGGTGTCATCATCGATCCAAGCACGTGCTGGGAGGCTGCAGAACACAACCGGGCATGTCGTGGGGGCCTGCAGAGGAGCCATGACCCCGTAGTACTCCAAAACCCTGGGGAATCTACAGTCCTCAGGCCACTCAGCAAGAGCAACAGTCAATCCACTCTGGCAGCCACTGGGCCCGTTTGAGGAAAACCTCATATCCAATGGCACATCTCAGGGTGGGTGAATGCCTACCTTCCGGAGTTAGCCACGGTCACACTTAGCAACACGCGCCTGCCCCATTTTTCCAGTTCTCCTTAGCACCTCCAGTCATCAGACAACGCGAAGGTCTTCTGGTCTTTGCCGACGGCCAGCCTTGCCCAGCAGCTACACCTGAGAAGTGGACATAGATCACACAGGCTTCAGAATGGACCGGGTTCCCAAGAGAACATGATTCACACGAATGTTTACCTGGGCATGAGCCCAGACCCTGCTTCCCAAGGACCTCTACCCTTACCGAGAACTCAATGTTTGTCTAGCTGCACAACTGCAGGAAGCTAGGCACGTACGTTGGCCGGTGTGTGAGAGGGAGTATGTGTGTGTTCACGCGTGTGAACGTGTGTGACTGTGACTGGGCACGAGGACGCGCGCTTCTGGGCTTCTCTGTGTGCCTCTGAATCCGCATCTTGGTCTCTGTGTGTCGCTGTGGCCCTCTGCTGAGACCTCGAACAATAAAACCCACACTTTATACACAGCGCCCTGCCGTTGGACCCCCCAATTGAATGGAGAAAGACCCCTGCAAGCTTCAAGAGTCTGAATGTGAACTTTGACCCCCCAGGGGCTGTTGACATAGGCCACGGGAGATCCTGCCAGCTTGTAGCACATCTAATGTGCACTTGGGGCCACTCCCAGCACTTCTGGAAGCAAGGAAACAGCCTATGGGCGGGCCAATACCTTCGTGCAGCTCGCTACAGACAAGATGCAGCCCGGCACCTCTGAAGGGGCTAACCAAATTCAGCCCAAGTGACAATCCTCGCCAACTAGGCCAAATCACGTTCCGAGGACCCATGGGAATGTCCACCACAGGAGGCGGTGGGCTTCAGCAACCATGACCCAGGTTCCAACCCCATGGCCGAAACTAGGCCACCTTCCCGGCCAAGTGTCGCCAGCGCCCAGCCGGA
>NW_021151849.1:0-2632 GCF_002837175.3 Physeter macrocephalus | reverse complement strand
ACAAGGTTAGGTAAAAGTCTAGGGCTCGTGTCGGTATGGATTCGTGTCAAAACCTTAGTTACCTAGAGAATCAGGGCCTAATTTAGGACCTGTGTCAGGGCTTCGGGTAGGGACAGTGTCAGAGCCTGAATTAGGGAGAACGTCAGGGTCTGACTGAGGCCTAGCGTCAGCCCCCTAGCTGCAGACACTGTCAGGGCATGACTTAGGGGCACCATCAGGGCCTTTGCTGGGTCAGCATTCGGGTCATAGTTAAAGACATGAGCAGGGCTTGAGTCTCTCACAGAATCAAGGCCTCGTTTAGGAAAATCTTAAGGGCCTGAGTTAGGCACAGCCTCAGGTCTTCACTTAAGGACAGCGACAGGGCTTTGTTTGGGACAGTATCGGGATCTTGGATAGAAATGTGTCAGGATATTAGCTCAGGATAGTGTCAGGATTTAATTATTGATTCCAGCAGGGCCCATGTTAGGGACAGATCGCGGGCCTTAGTGAGAGATAGTGTCAAGACCTTAGTAACTGAGCACCTCAGGGCCTTATTTAGGACCAGCATCAGGGCCGGACTTAGGGCGAGCAACAGGGCCTGAGTGAGGCCCAGCTTCAGGCCCCTAGCTGGAGACACAGTCAGGGCATGACGTCGGAGCAGCATCAGGGCCTTTGTTGGGTCAGCATTCGGGTCATAGTTACAGACATGAGCAGGGCTTGAATCAGTCACAGAATCAAGGCCTCGGTTAGGAAAAGCTTCAGGGCCTGAGTTAGGCGCAGCCTCAGGTCTTCACTTAAGGACAGCGACAGGGCTTTGTTTGGGACAGTATCGGGATCTTGGATAGAAATGTGTCAGGATATTAGCTCAGGATAGTGTCAGGATTTAATTATTGATTCCAGCAGGGCCCATGTTAGGGACAGATCGCGGGCCTTAGTGAGAGATAGTGTCAAGACCTTAGTAACTGAGCACCTCAGGGCCTTATTTAGGACCAGCATCAGGGCCGGACTTAGGGCGAGCAACAGGGCCTGAGTGAGGCCCAGCTTCAGGCCCCTAGCTGGAGACACAGTCAGGGCATGACGTCGGAGCAGCATCAGGGCCTTTGTTGGGTCAGCATTCGGGTCATAGTTACAGACATGAGCAGGGCTTGAATCAGTCACAGAATCAAGGCCTCGGTTAGGAAAAGCTTCAGGGCCTGAGTTAGGCGCAGCCTCAGGTCTTCACTTAAGGACAGCGACAGGGCTTTGTTTGGGACAGTATCGGGATCTTGGATAGAAATGTGTCAGGATATTAGCTCAGGATAATATCAGGACTTTAGATATTGGCGGCAGCTGGGCCTTAGTTAGGGACAGTGTCAGGGCCTGAGTTAGGACTAGTATTATGGCTTTTGTTAGGTACAGTGTCAGGGACTGAGCTAGGAGTAGTGTCAGGGCCTTTGTTAGGGACAGTGTCAGGGTCTGAGCTATGACGAGCCTCCAGGCCTCAGTTAGGGACAGGTTCACAGCCTCGGGACTAATTTCAGGACCTTATTGAGGGACAGCATCAGGGATTTACTTAGTATAAGAGAGCCATTCCTGCAAGCACCCTGAAGGCCAAGACACGCGTATGTAATAGTGAACCATGCACGCTGCTATGAAGGAATATTCCACAGCAGTTGAGTACATTTTGTTTAAGGTTAGCAAGAGTTTAAAAATTATTTTTTTAGGTAAGCAATATTCACAAGATGAATGAATTTCATCCTAAAGAATCTCTTTAGCTAAACTTGAAATTCGCTAAAAACAAGGTTAGGTTAAGGTCTATGGCTCGTGTCAGTTAATGACCTAGGGTTGGTGTCAAGACCTTAGTTACTTAGGGAATCAGGGCCTAATTTAAGACCTGTGTCAGGGTTTCCCGTAGGGACAGCTTCAGAGCCTGACTTAGGAAGAACGTCAGGGCCTGCGTGAGGCTTAGCGTCAGTCTGTTAGCTGGGGACACTGTCGGGGCATGACACAGGGGCAGCCTTAGTGCCTTTGTTGGATCAGCATTTTGGTCTTCGTTAAAGACATGATAAGGCCCTCTCTTAGGGAAAGCGTCAGGGCTTACTTAGGGACATTTTCAGGACCTTGGTAAGGGATGGGTTAGTAAATTAGCTCAGGATAGTGTGAGGACTTTAGATATTGTCGGCATCAGGGCCTTAGTTAGGGACAGTGTCAGGCCGTGACTTCGGACGAACATCCAGGCCTACGTTAGGGACAGTGTCATGGCATTAGGACTCAATTCAGGTCCTGACGTCGGCACAGCATAAGGGCTTCAGTTCGCATAAGAGGCAGGAAATTAGCTAGGGACAGGGTTAAGATAAAATCTAGGGATCCTGTCAGGAAATGACCTAGGGATAGTGTCAAGACCTTAGTTTCTGAGAACCTCAGGGCCTTATTTAGGACCAGCATAAGGGCCGGACTAATGGTGAGCAACAGGGCCTGAGTGAGGCGCAGCGTCAGGCCCCTACGTGGAGACACTGTCAGGGCATGACGTTGCAGCAGCATCAAGGATTTGTTGTGTACTTTGGGCCAGTTACAGGACCTTGGTAAGACCTGGGTCAGGATATTAGCTCAGGATAATATCAGTACTTTAGATATTGGCGACAGCTGGGCCTTAGTTAGAGACAGTGTCAGGGCC
>NW_021151848.1:0-2633 GCF_002837175.3 Physeter macrocephalus | reverse complement strand
AAGAGAGTAAATCCTAAGAGTTCTCATCACAAGGAAAACATTTTTTTCTTTTTCTTTTATCCATGAGGAAATCATTTTTTTCTTTTTCCTTTATTTGGTGGCCCTATGAGATGACGTTCACTAAACTTACTGTGTTAATCATTTCTCAATGTACATAAGTCAAATCTTTATGCTGTACACCTAAGACTTACGCAAGGCTCTGTGGCAGTTATACCTCATGAAAAGTGGAACGGGGGAAAGGAGGATATTGTTTAGTTTCCACATATTGGTAAATGTTCTTGTTTACTTGTCTTTATTAATTTTTTTAATTTAATTTTTTGGACGCATTCGGTCTTCGTTGCTGCATGCGGGCTTTCTCTAGTTGCAGTGAGCGGGGGGTACTCTTTGTTGTGCTGCATGGGCTTCTGATTGCAGTGGCTTTTCTCGTTGTGGAGGACAGGGTTTAGGCGAGCAGGCTTCAGCAGTTGTAGCACTCGGGTTCGGTAATTGCGGCACGTGGTCCCTAGAGTTCAGGCTCAGTAGTTGTGGTGCACGTGCTTAGTTGCTCTGCATCATGTGAGATCTTTGTTTACCAGGGATTGAACCCATGTCCCCTGCATTGGCAGGTGGGATTCTTAAGCACTGTGCTACCAGGGATATCCAAATATTCCTGTCTTGTTACTATGATGGGATTTCTAGTTTCATCCCATTGTGATCAGATAAGATAGTTGAAATTATTTCAGAGTTTTAAAATTTGTTAAGACTTGATTGTGGCCTAACATATTATCTATTCTGGAGAATGTTGAGTGTGTAGTTGAAATGAACGTGTATGTGCTGCTGTTGGATGAAATGATTTATATATGTCGGTAAGGACCATATGCTCCATAGTGTTGTTCAAGCCATGTTTGTTGATTGTTTTTCCGTCTGGGTGTTCTATCCATTATTGTAGCTGGGTTACTGAAGTCCCTTACTATTCGTGTCCTGCAATCAATTTCTCCCATTCATTTCGATAATTCCTTTAGAGCTTTATGTGCTCTGATGCTGGATGCATATATAATTGTCATATCCTCCTGTTGAATTGACTCTTTTATTATCCTATAGAAACCTTCTTTGTCTATACAGACAATTTTTGACTGAATGTCTATTTTGTCTGTCAGGCATATAGGAACTCTCACTTAGTTTTTGTTGCCATTTGCATGGAGTATCTTTTTCCGTCACTTCACTTTGAGCCTATATGTGTCTTTTAATCTAAAATGAGTCTCTTGTAGACAGCAGCGGGTTGAGTATTGTTTTTATATCCATTCAGCCACTCTATGCCTTTTGATTGGGAAGATTAATGCATTTATATTAAACTAACTATTGATCTGTAAGCACTTAACCATTGGTATTTTGTTAAGTCCTTATGTGTGTTTTGCAGCTGTTTTGTCCTCTTTCTCTGTAGCTTTATTTCATTGTTGTTTGATTATTATTTTGTAGTGACTTACTCTGATCCTTTTCTCTTTATCTTTGGTTTATTTATAATAGGCCTTTTCTTTGTGGTTAGCTGAAGTCTACATAGAAATCTTGTAGTTCTAAACATCTATTCTTTTGCTCCCACCCAAACTTTGTGTCCTTATGGTCAGTTTCCTTCTCTTTATGTTGTTTTCAAATGTTAACTTTTATATCAGGGTTAAAGTCCTTTATACAGCACCATTACAGTGTTATTATGCTATATTTGTGTGTGTGTGTCTGAGTTTAACATTGAAATGTATGCTTTTTTTTTTGCTTTTGCATTTCTGTTTACATGTTTTCATTTCAAAGTGATCTCCCTTAAGCATTTCTTATAAGGCAGGTCTACTAGTGGCGAACTCACTTAGATTTGGTTGACTTTATCTCTCCTTTATTTTTAAAAGCATACTTTTGCTAGGTATGGTAATTTTTGCTCACACGTTTTTTTTTTATTTTTCAGTAGTTTGAATATATCATCCAACTCTCTCCTGGCCTGGAAGGTTTCTGCTGAGCAATTCACAAATAATTTCCTGGGAGTTCCCTCACATGTGTCAAGTCACTTTTCTCTTGTTCCTTTCAATATTCTCTTTGTACTTCACATTTAAGAAGTAGATTATAACGTGACTGGGGGTAGTCTTCTTTGTGTTGATCCTATATTGAGCCCTTTCAACTTACTTCTACTGCTACACTATTTATTTTCCAGATATCTTATATCCTTTTTGTTCTTCATTCCCTTCATTATTACATTCTTTGGTGATTGATGTTTTTCCTAGTTTACCATTTTGATTCTCTTCTTATTTCTTTTCTGTATATTTTTGAGGTATTTTTCTTAGTCCTTGTCCTAGGGGTTCAAGTAAGCATCTTTATGTTATGAGAAAACAAATTTGAATTAATAACATTTTCATTGAATAATAGCAAAAATTCTGCCTATTTACATCCCCCATCCTCGTTTACACTGCATTTGTCACAAATTACATCCTTATGCATTGTGTGCCCATTAATAGCCTTATAATACCTATTTGATATATTCGTCTTTTAAATCACATTTTGAAAAGAGGCCTGACAAACCCTAAATGAAAATGTGTTGGCCTTTGAAACTTAGTGTAGTTAACTTTACCACTGTTCTTTAATTCTTCATACGGTTTCAAGTTACGTTTCATTTCAGC
>NW_021151847.1:0-2633 GCF_002837175.3 Physeter macrocephalus | reverse complement strand
AGCACAAACTAATACAGTGTTAGAAAGCAATTATACTCCAATAAACATGTATTTTTAAAAACCCACAACATTGTAAATTAACTACACTAGAAAATATTTCTTAAGTGCAAAAAATTTTTTGAATGTAAGTTTTATTGTGTGTGTGTACCACAGGTTCAATATATATGAATTATGTCAAATTAATTACATTGTTTTTCAAAATAAAGAATTTTTGATGTGCTACATCAGCTTTTAATATAAATGCAGAAAAACTATATTATTTTTTTCTAAAGTTCAGAAATAGCCATTTTCCTCATTCGGTATACTATAAACCACTAACTATTAAAAAGGGATTCGAGACCTCTTCCTTGCAAAGAATTATTTCTCCACTCACACAAGTTTAATAGAATGTTCTGCAATGAACTGACTTCCCACCTTAGAGACACGAGATTTGCATCCTGAAATCCCTTTCTTGCAAATATGTCCAATTAGCATCCTAGCATTACAGAAAATAAATGCTTTTTCCAGATCTCAAATTCCATACTTTATCAAGACATCACGTATGTTTTTTGTACACACACAGACTGTATTTTATTTTTACAACAGATAAATCAAATGACACCAAGCATTATAAATGGATGACCACAACAAAAGCAACAATGATTGCAATTACCAAACATGAAACACACTCATACTATGTCATAATATTGACATTCAGTCCAGTAATCCTCCACTGTAACAGTTTCTTTACTTTGCAGTGAAAGACATCATGTATTTTTAAATTATGAGCACTCACCTGAGGTCTTTAAAAATCAACAAAAACATAATTTTGTGATCTCTTTCATTTATTCTGGTTCTAGGTGGTCATTTCTAAACGAAAGTATTTAAGTATGTTAACGTCATCTTATAACATCATATTTCAAATGACTGACTACTGTCTCTCCAAAGATGAAATATGAGGAACTCATAATTAGGCTCTCCAAAGATTTACTCTCTGAATCTGTATTACCCATCTGCTGAACTCCACACTGTTCGTTATTCTCTGAGAATATTATTTTTCTTCTATGGCCATCACATGCTCTTTCATTTCATGAAGTTTTTTCCTACAATTTTATGGCTAGTTTATTTCTGAGAATATGCATTATTTCAGATTGATATTTATAGACACAAAGACTTCTCCATAATTCCCTGAGAGTTTCAAGAACTCCTTCTTCTTTTTTTTTAATACCTAGATTCTGAAGCTCTCCACAAAGCATTACTAAAATTGCATTTACATAAAAATCTACATATTACTCACACATTAATGCATTTACAATTGTATTATGCTTTATTGCTAATTTTGGAGCATAAATGTAGCTGTCTTATTTACCACTCTCTTGGAAATCATTTTAATATTTGCACTTAGGACTTGAAAGAGAATGGATAAATAAAAACATGAAGAATATGCAAATACAATTTATATATTTCTCATAAAATTATCCAGAAAAAAGAAGAGCCCAGATACTCTGCAGGCATGATACTCGAGAATGTGTAGTCTTCCGGCAGGAAAACGTGCAGTAATCCATGTGGCAGAGTTTACCTGTGACCAGCTGGGGTTAGTGACCTATGCATTCCTTACATGCAACATATCAGGAGTGGGAAAAGGGAATTTGTCAGTTGTGGCAATAAGTATAATGAAGATTTATAGCAGGTCATGCTCATATATTCAGCACAGGTACAATCAAAATTTTGCTCAATTCTGGTAGACCTAAGTCTGTATCTGTTACCTTGTCTTTAACGAAGAAATGTCAGAACTTACTTACCAAAAACAAAGTGTTTTGTTTTTTGTTTGTTTTAATTACAGTCACGGTGACTAAGACATAGCTCAGAACAGCTAATGTGACTTACTGATTCTCTCATCAGGAAATACAGTTTCTACTTCCTTGTTTATTCTCCACATCCTGTAGTAAGTTCAGTTTCAATGAAAGATAAATCTACAGGGCGAAAAGAAAAGAAAACTTACATGTGCTGATAGGATCATTCTGACAGGTTTTACCACGTATGTCAGTGTTTGTGGCAATGGACACAAGCCAGCGCTCCCTACTCTGACATTTTCACTGATGTCATTTCCCTTGATCCTCAATTTGAAAGTGGTTAAAAATGTTTTCTATGTTTTCTTCTCTACCAAATTAAATAAAGGATGCTTTCTAGACATGAGCTTCTAATGATTTGCAGTCAGTGGTCATCAAGAGAAGAAAAGCACAGAATCTCATCCCCGCAGAAGGGTGACATTCAGTCAGGTAAGAAAATTCTACCCCAAATCAGAGCTTCATCTTTAACATGCACTCAAAGGCTTTCACAGGTTCTGCATCACTCTGCACTCAGCCCTACCATATGGGATTGGCTCTGAGAATCTCACATCAGGTGACTGACAAACATGTCAGAGTACCCTGACCTGGTAGCAGATCCTGCCTCTCTTAATGATCTCCCACAGGGACTTTGGAACAGTCTAGGATAGTTCCTGGAGCCCTCCACTCTATACAGGTACACTTCCAAGTAGAAACAGAAGCTTTGATTTTCACTGGGACTGCTGCTCTGTCCAACCAACCTCTCTAGAAATATTATGTCCTAATCTCTCCTGATAAGAACATTTCAAGGTCTCTCCCTGTGCTAAT
>NW_021151846.1:0-2633 GCF_002837175.3 Physeter macrocephalus | reverse complement strand
TCGTTGTGGTTTTGATTTGTATTTCTCTTGTGATTAGTGATGTGGAACAGTTTTATATGGTTATTCATATATCTTCTTTGGAGAATTGTCTACTCAAATCCTTTGACCATTTTTAAATTGGGTTATTTATTTTCTTGTTGTTGAGTTGTAGAAATTCCTTATATCTTCTGGATATTAACTCCATCAGATACATGATTTGCAAATATTTTCTTCCATTACTTAGGCTGCCTTTTCACTCTGTTGATTGTTTCCTTTGATGTGCAGAAGTTTCCAGGTTTGATGTAATACTATTTGTCTCTTTTAGCTTTGTTGCCCATGCTTTTGGTGTCATATCCAAGAAACCATCGCCAAATCCAATGTCCCAAAGCTCCCCCTCCAATATTTTCTTCTAGTTTTATAGTTTTAGGTCTTACATTTAAATATTTAATTCATTTGGAATTAATTTTTGTATATGGTATAAGGTAAGGGTGCAACTTCATTCATTTGCATGTGGATATCCAGTTTTCTCAGCACAATTTGTTGAAGGAGCTGTCTTTTTCCCATTGCATAGTCTTGGCACCCTTGTTGAAAATCATTTGCCATATATGCAGGGGTTTATTTCTGGGCTCTCTGTTCTAGTCCATTGGTCTATGTATCTGTCTTTATGCCAGTACCACACTGTCTTAATTACTGTCGCTTTGTAGTAGGTTTTGAAATCAGGAAGTGTGAGGCCTCCAAGTTTATCCTTCTTTTTCAAGATTGTTTTGGCTATTCAGGGTTTCTTGAGATTCCTTATTAATTTTAGGATGGTTCTAATTCTGAAAAAGTGCCATTGGGATTTTGATAGGGATTGCATTGAGTCTATAGATTGCTCTGGGTAGTATGGCTATTCCATAAACAGTTTTTAAATGGACATGAAAAGAGTCAATAAAGGCACAATGTGTTAATGTATTAATTACTCCTAGTTTGTAAATATTACCATAAATATGGTACAGTGGGAAGAATCCTAGACTTTGAAACAGAAGATTTGGATTTAAATAATTACTTTGCTCTGTGACCTCATGCAAATTACTCCATATCTCTGAGCCATAGTTTTTTCATCTTTAATGAGGATAATAATCCTTTGTGTCTCCTAGAATTACTGAATGGATTGAATGAGTTAATGGCAAAAGAGCACTTAGGAATATTAATGATTATAATTATAAAATTATGATCAATACTAGTAATGCTTTACATTTACATGGCAAATTATATAGGAAGTCTATGCTTTATGTCAGAGTAGACTATCTTAGCTTGTGAAATGATAGAAGACAAAGAGTAGTGCTTGTTTACTTTTTGTATGTGTCACGTAGAAACACAAACAACAGATTTCTGGGCAAGCTTTCTGGTGATGCTGCCAATGATAGTTAAGGTGGTCATGGATGATATTCTCAAACAGCAAAAGACAGTTTTACTTAGGAAAGAGACATATCTGTAGTTTGACTCTCTTAAGAGAGCCCACTTAAGAGAACCCCTTATTATAAGTGTGGACTTTTTAGAAAGTGGAATTTCTTTTTTTTTTTTTTTCTTGTTGTTTTGTTCATCCTACCACCTAGAGATCTAGCACCCACTGCTGTTAACATTCTGGGACAAATTTCCTTCCTGTTTTTCTATACATATTTTTACATAGCTGAGCTCAAACTCTAGATGTAATTTTGCATCCTACTTTTCATATTTAAAAACATACTGTAGTCATTTTCCTATGTCTTTAATGCTCCATAAAATCATATTGATGGCTGCATAATATGATGCACTTAACCAATTGCCTACTGTTGGACTTTTAATATTATTCAATTTTTAACATTAATACTAGGATTTTGTTGCTTCCACTAAGGAAGAACTGATCCAGACCTGACTTTGTTCCTTTCTTAGGAGAACGAGCCAGACTCTCTGGGCCTAAGAACTATGGTTCCTATGAGAATTTTCCATCAAGGAGGATGTGGAGGTCTCTCTGAGATTCAATGGGGTCTTCAAGGACTCTCTGAAATCTGTACCCATGTTGGCCCCCAACCTTTTCTTTTGTGAAGATGGGAACAGCACGTGGTATTGCCATTTCCTCTTTTTAAGCCATCGCCAGGCTGTCATTTCAGCAACATCTTAATAAATGAAAATCCTCCTCTGAGTCAATAGTAATTATAGGAATTTATCACAATTGCCAATCAAGGTGTTCTGAAGAGACTCATCTTTCTTGTTAAATTATCTTTCACTGCACGCAAACAGTGAGTTATCTTTAGGAAATCGATTGCAGGGAAATTACAGCTTTCATGGAGTGATATAACCTTGCCGACTGTCTTGTTATACATAATTCCTCTACCAAGAAATTCAGCTGGGCTCATATGACTTACTTTTTGGATTCATATTTCAATGCAGAAAAAGTGGACAAGTCAACTTCTAAAAGCCCAGGAAGGAGGTGGAGGCAAAGGGCCAAGACACTGGCAGCTACTTAAATCATCACCCCAGTAGAGGTCAGTAGGCTGGAGCTTGTCACCACAAGGGACTTTGATCCAATGGATTTGGGGGGAAGAGTTGGTTACAGGTGGTAGATGTTACTGGCTACTCTTTTTTTTAAAACATCCTTATTGGAGTATAATTGCTTTACAATGGTGTGTTAGTTT
>NW_021151845.1:1350-2635 GCF_002837175.3 Physeter macrocephalus | reverse complement strand
AGAGAGCTTCAGTATCTGTATGGTTTTCCATCTCTGCAAAAAAGACTAGCTTTCTACGTTCCACGAAGTTATGTGCATCCTTACTTTTTCGGGTAACAGCAAAGGTGGCTCCTTTGAAAGCATGCGTGAATTTTACCAATGATTGAGAAGGGCATTTGCCGGTCAGAAGCTAAAAACTGTACGCTGTTCTCCTGTCGATGTCCAACGTGCGTGGGAAGCCACCACTCAGTTCGCACAAATCCACAACAGGACAAATAGCTTCTCCTCTGTCATCCTGAGGTAGAGCAGCACAGCCCCTCACTCAGAAGGAATTTGTTGCCGCTACTTCGCCGGAATCCCTACGTTGCTGCCAAAATTGAATTCCTGCCCTGGGCTGTTACTCAGCTCTCGGTGATTATTTGATGCACACTTCACACGAGGTAACGGTGTTCCCTCCGCCGCGAGCTTGTGAACTGAAATTCTCTACCCTACGCTGTACTTGTTTACGTAAACATGATTACATTGCGTAATGATATATGCCTACTTTCTGCATGGTTCTGCTCCTTTCCTGTTCTCGTGTCCGTATTATCTACTACCCGATTCTGTCTTCTTTGGCGCCAGTACCAGTGGATAAGCGGATGTTTGTACGAATTTCCGCGCGCCTCATGTCGCGAAGAGGCACATAGCAGGACATTGCTGCTACGCTTCTGTAAGTCTATTTTTCAGGAAAAGAACGTAACCGTCAGCTGCAATGTCCTAGTGCATACCCGTTACACGAAAAGACAGTTAGGTTTGGCTTCCAGTCAATAACTGCGCACAAATCCACTATTTGGGGAATGCTGAGCGTAACTATATATATTATGCTACCGTGCCCTACATTTATGCTTACACAAGCCGAACAAGGCCACGTTCACGAAGAGAGTGACGCCGCTGAGCTTCTTAGGAGTCTGTCCGTAGCAGCAGCATGAAGCTGCGAAGTGAGGCTACAGAGAAACTCCCCGCAGCTTGGGTATATCTCAGCCCAAGAGAAGCGATGTTGAAATGACGTTCACAGACCTAAGATCTCTAACCGTACCCATTCGGTGGATACCACATGTAAGATCGGGATGATACCGATGCACATGGACAGGTACAAAGGATCACACGGTGGAAATTTACAGGGCAGAAAAGAGGTCTGAAGGAGCTTTTTTTCCTGTTGAAGCACACAACTGCAAGTCACAAGCGAGCGCGGAAAAGGAAGTCTGGAAAGTGATTCCTAGTCAGACCAAAAGTTGACGCCGTCCCCAAGCCTGTGGCAGAGTGTGCG
>NW_021151845.1:0-472 GCF_002837175.3 Physeter macrocephalus | reverse complement strand
TCCAGAAGGGACTGACAAAATACAGTTTCATACTATCCTTCTCGCGTTGAAATCCTGCTTTCGCATGACCCGGCCTGCGTAGGTGCACGAGGGGTGTGCCACGACGTAGTCGTGCTCAGGGTGGAAGCTTTGTGTGGGTCTACATTGCTGAAGACCTTGGGTTTGCGTGCACGTTACTGGATAAGATTTGTGAACACGTACGAGTGTTGCTTGAGTGGAGCTTTTCCTGTTGTAAAGGAGTGTTTGACCAGATTTGCCCTATTTCGTGCTACTCAAATAGTAGCGAGGCCTCCCTTTTGGATAAAATTTAGGGTTCGCAGCAGACTTCGTTATTATACGAATACCATGTCGCATCTCTCAACCAACCGCTGAAGCATACCCCCTTGCATCTACTCCGTACCTCCAGGGCCAAAACGACGCAGGGCATTGGTCAGACACTGACAGTGCACAACCGGGGCAGTGTGTATTATCT
>NW_021151843.1:0-2635 GCF_002837175.3 Physeter macrocephalus | reverse complement strand
TGAAGAAAGGCTATCTGCTGCAAAAATTACACTACTTCCCTTTGGGCAGGATGAAGGCTATTTTCTCCATTTCTCAGTTAAATAACACGAGGAGGAACTCAGGTATGTTTTCCCAGTAGGACACCAGCCTTTCAAACAAACGTAAAGGCAGCCGACTCTAGTCACACTAGGATACTATGCTGAGGGCTTCTTATCAATCCGCCAAAGAGGAAGAGGATTGCAGAGCTCTGCATCCATTCAACCACACAGCACCCTCTGGTGTTTACTCTTGGACAGTGAGTACAACGGAAGAGGAATTCCTTTTGCCTCAACTTGACAAGAGGAAAGTGTTTCTGGTCAGATTACGGATGATTTCAGGCAGTGGCAACGATTTCTAGGCAGCTCACCCTTACCTGAAGGAAGCTATAAACTAACGCGCGGAAACCGCTGTAGCGTAGGCCTTCCAGAGGGTCTGTAGCTTAGTCCCAAGTGACTGAAGAGTTTCAAAAGCCAAATCGATACAGTGGGTGACGTTTTTGAGGTACGGCATGCAGGAGACTCACCCATGGACGAGAGCGAGAAGGTAGGAAGACACACATTTCACATAGCCTTCACTGTAGATGAATCCACCGTGTATGCTGACACCAGGGCATGTTTCAAAGGCCTGTTTTGAATTTCCATGGCTGGCCATTGAAAAACGCTCACCATGCCCTTGACTTCCATTTGATCCTGCTCCTCAGGGAAGGCCTTTGTCACTAGCCTTTCCCTGCAGTACCCAGCAAGCAAGCACTATTGCTCCTGGAAAGGAAACCCGTGTAAGCTGGTAACACTAAAGACTCCGCCTTTCAAATGCTTCCGCTTAAATTTCAACGTTTGCCCTGAAAGCTGCCCTCATAAAAATGTCCCCTGAGCACTGCCAGCCTTCAAAGCACAGCGAAAAATTTTCCTTCTGCCACATTCCCGTTTTCTCACACCCC
Source organism: Physeter macrocephalus (assembly GCF_002837175.3). NCBI lineage: Eukaryota > Metazoa > Chordata > Mammalia > Artiodactyla > Physeteridae > Physeter > Physeter macrocephalus. The sequence goes on along the minus strand of NW_021151843.1, from coordinate 1,679 downwards.
GGGAACACAAAGCCCTTCCCCTTGCATTGCAGGAAGGCTTTCTGCTTCAGTAAGGAAGCTACTTCCCTTTAGCATGTCGACTGCTCTTCCTATCATTCTCAGTTTACTACTGCAAGCAGGAGGTGGTTCACTTGAGCCTCTAGAGGCAGCAGCGACAGAGTCCTCTGCCTAAAGCTCCCCTCTAGCTTTCCAGCAGCGAAATACTGTCTCATTGCCGATCGAGGTCTTCTCCCCCGTCCTTGTGCTAGGAAAAATCACATCCGTTTTACCCGTAGGACACGAACCTTACATACATAATTCAAAGCATTCGTCTCTAGACACCCAACCCAGGAAAGGAAGCTGAGCATTTCTCGTCCTTCAGCTGTCCACGAAGAGTATGGAGGACCTTTGCTACCATTGTGAAACACTGCTTCCTTTGCGGATGACTGTGTGGCAGGGAGGGTACGGTGTGCCCGAAGTTCCTTTTGTCTCCATTTGAAATGACAGAACTATTTTCTGGTCCGCTTGCCGATCGATAAGGCAGTGGAAATGCTTTCTACCCCACTCACCCTTGCCTCTCCTTCTTGAAGGCAGGTATAAAGTAACGTGGGGAAACCGTTGTAATGTAGCATTGCCAGTGGAACTGTAGCCTTATTCAAAGGGACCAAAGGGTAACCAAAGCCCATTCAAACCAATGTGTGAGGATTCTGAGAGGTACAATGCATCAGACTTCCCCATGGTCTTTGGAGAGCAGCTCGTGGTATACACATTTTACACATCTTTCATTGTAGACGATGCTACCGTGCACACTGTGATGAGTGCAGGTTTCGAGTGCCTCTTGATAATATGTCTGACCGTTTCCTGAGGGGCACCCCGTGCACTTGACTTCCATTAGATCATCCACATAAGGAGAGTGTTCGGCACGTAGCATTCCCTGCAGTTCCCAGAAAGCAAGCCCTACTATGTAAGAGACAGGTCTGCCCAGGTAACACTAAAGACTCGGCCTTTTAAATGATTCCACCAGCGGTCACCTGTCCCAATGACAGCTGCCCTCGGCAAAACTTCTCTGGGAAACGCCAGGACTCCACACACAGTGGCAATTTCTCCTTCTGCACCATGACCTTTCTCTCACCAGCCAGGCAGCAAGGCCCTTCCCCTGGCATTGCAAAATGGCTTTCTGCCTCAGGAAGAAAAGTCCTTCTCCAGCTGGGAGGATCCAAATTTCACAGAGTGTTTGCTTCCACCGGCTACGCAGAGACGAGTGCATTTTACGAGCGGCTGGACTGCCGAATTCACAGAGCTCGCCGGAAGCCTGACTTCCAGCTGGTCATCCCCCCATGGATAGAGCGCTGCTCCTAGACTTTGTCTGCAATAGAATGTATGCAGCCATACTGTCGTGCAAGACAGATGGCTATAAGCAGCTTACAATAAGTCTCTTCCTTGCGTACTCTTATACGCAGCGTTCCACGTTGGGAATCAAAGCTGCCTTGGTAAAACTACTATGAGAAAACAAAGGGATCAAGAAAGAGGGCGAATTTCCTCTTCTGGAATAATACATTCTCCTCAGCTTGCAAGTACAGAAAGCCCTTCACAGGGCCTTGAAGAAAGGCTATCGGCTGCAAAAATTACACTACTTCCCTTTGGGCAGATTGAAGTCTATTTCCTCCATTTCTCAGTTAAATACCACACGGAGGAGGGTG
>NW_021151842.1:0-2635 GCF_002837175.3 Physeter macrocephalus | reverse complement strand
TCCCCTGCATTGGCAGGCAGATTCTTAACCCCTGAGCCACCAGGGAAGCCCAGGAATTACTCTTTAAGTATAGTTGTTCAACTAGCTGTGATTACTTACATCTAATTCTTTACGTGAGGAAATTGGATTAGGTGTTTTTAAATTCCTTTCACAGTCTAAAATCAAATCCAGCTTTCATTTTGCATCTTTCCCACAAATTTGTCAAACATCTGGCTGAAAACAGAACGTGCGTGATGGTCCCTTGACCCTCCCTCCTAGTAGCAGTCTTTCCTTGAGGCAGATTCAAAGATGAATCACTGGATCAAATAGTACAAAGTTTTTCAAACTCTTAAATGTAACTTAGGCACTTAAATAGTTATAATATTGGAACCAGAAAATTCAGGGCAAAATCCAAGACAGATGCCTGTGAGTTATTAAACAACGTTTTGTAAACACGTCTAATCTATTAGTAGTTTGTGAAAGCAATTTAGAGAAATGTGACCAATACTTTTTTTAAAGAATAGAATAGAAAATATCACAATGCATCCTACATAGGAAAAGCAAGCATAATTTTATGTATTATATAACTGGATCATGATGTAAATTGTGGGTTATAGTGAAAAAGTTTGAAAGCAACTAGCCTAGATCCTGGTGGAAACTAATACATCTCATTTGTTCCTGAGGGGCCTGCATTTTCATACCAGGACCTACTGAGCCTTCACAGAAGCCTCTCCACCCTATACATAACAACCAATGGCCATTTGATCCTGAAAGATCAGATACCTGAAAAGGGCAGTGAAGAGCACACAGGTGTGTGCATCACCTCCACAGGGGGGAACGGGACTGGGGGCAGCCTTTTCCTGGCCGCTGCCCACAGCTCAAAGCATTGTTCCTAAGGGCAGCCCCCTCAGTTTCCCCTTTACCCAGGCCAACTATTGGTTTAGGAAGGAAAGGGGAGGAGGAAGAAGGAAGATATCTTCCACTCCACGCCCAAGGTTTACAATGCATGGAGAAAACTCATTCTCCATTAGGAGACTCGGTTTTTTGTTTTTGTTTTTATTTTACTTAATATAATTATGCATTTGGCTCACTGAAGTGCTTTTCATGTCAGGGAGACAATGACTTCAGAGAACAAAAGGGAAGGCCTTCAAGGAGCAGGCAAAGAAAGCCAAGAGGATCAGGAAGAGGTTCAGCAAAGCAGGAAATCAAGCAGAATCAATTAGTAAAAAAAACATGGCAATGCCCACAAGTCCTTCTCGCCTTGGCCACCAGCCCACGCTGGTTCATGATGAGTAAGAGATGTAAATCCCGGCCACGTGACTCCTGGCGCTTGACTAAGACAAAGACAAGGATATAAAAGGATCAAAATATATCCCCATGTATTATGAGCCTTAAAACAAATAGAGAATTTAGAACAGCCATCTGCCTGCAATGAGCTCTGAGATGCAAAGCTCCTGCCCTCTGAGACATCAAAAACCAAGGCAGCCCTGTTCTCCTGGATGCCCGTCTCCCCCTCGGGTCTTGGCTCAGAGGTAACATCACACAGGGGCTTTCCTTGACCTCTGAACATGATGCCCCATCTCCCACCCTATGATCATCTGCCATCACAACACCCTTTTTATTTTCTGAAGAGCACTTCATAGCATCTAGAATTAGTTCCACGGAAGCAGAGACCTTGACCATCTTACACCTGGACCCCCTTTGCCTAGAATGGAGCATTGTTCCTAATTGCTGATAATTACAACTAATGTTCGCTGAACACTCACTACATGTCAGAAGCATTTTACGTGTCCGAAATCGTTTATGTTCTTACAGCCTGTGGATGGAAGTGTTCATATTGTCCCTGACATGCAGGAATGGGAAGACTGGGATCGAACCCAGGCAGAGCCTGCCCCCTTAACCTCCACAATCTCCCGCCTTACCTGGTGGGTGCTCCGAGATGTTTGCTGAATGGATATGTGCTTGCATGTGTGAAGTACGAGGAGAATAATCTGGCAGGAGGGCAGTGGGGCTGTAGAGGAGGAGAGAGAGAAAAGCCTGTGAGGACAGCAGGGCCAGGATGAGGAGTGGCTTGACTCCAGGCAGAGATGCTGCTATTTACTCAGTAGTAATAGGTATACCTCTCCTTGATGGAAGGATAAAATGTTACACCTTTCTGAGGGCAATTTATCAACATTTCTTACAAAATAAAAAAAAAGTCTTTAAACATAAATTCCTTTGATCCACAGATTCCTCCTCTAGGAATTTTTCATAAGAAAAAAAATCATAATTTGTGTATAAAAATGTAAAAATAAGGATATTCAGTGCAATCCAAATATCCTACAATGAGTCAGATACATAAACTTTATTCCTCTCATCCTGGTGTAATCAACAAAAGGACAAAGGATATAGGGAAATAATTCATGAGATATTAAAAAGCAACATAAAAAGTTTAAAAAACAATACGTTACAGATTAACTGTAGGTGGTAAAATTATGGGAAATTTTTCTTTACTTTGAGTTTCTCGGTGTTGGTCAAGCTTTTGCTTTGAACGTGTATTCCTTTTATATTTAAGGGAAAGTGTTCCTTTGATTAAAGGCAGGGGTTTTTTGTTGGTTTTTTTTTTTTTACAGCATGTTCTTATTAGTTATCTATTTTATACATATTAGTGTATACA
>NW_021151841.1:2374-2635 GCF_002837175.3 Physeter macrocephalus | reverse complement strand
GTATCTGTAAGTGGGCCTGGCCATCTTCAGCTTCTGCATGCATACTAGTGTTGCACTGCGATATTGGCTGCTTCGCTGTACATTCATCTGCGTATTCATGGCTGCACAGCAGCTGCGAAGCTCCAAAACATAGATGCAACACATCCACATATAAGACATCTCTCTACGCATGCACATACATGGCATATACACACACAGAGAAAGGAGCTGCAGTCTTCGGCCGCATGTGCATGTGCTTCGTGCGCATGTGCGGCTGCTGCT
>NW_021151841.1:0-529 GCF_002837175.3 Physeter macrocephalus | reverse complement strand
TGAGCCACTCTCTCTCTTTGTGCGCTGAGCTTCGCCATTCTGTCTCCGGGGGGAACTGAACGACGGGGGAACAGCAATAATGACTTGGAAAAAGAAGCGGCATATACATGCTGCAAATGTCGGAGTTTGTAGGAAGTTATCTGGCTAGCTGCAGCACAAGTCCTTGTGGCAAGACGCGGCTCTCAGAGCGTGGCCTCTGCATCTTCACATACGCCTGTTATGCCAAGTACGCATGCATGCGTCTTCTATGTTTGTGTATCTGTACGCGTGGCTACACACTATGGCAGCAGCCATACACATACGCAGACGCGCCCAAACAAAGAGGAAAACCATACGTATTTGTTTACGTTTACACATATATGTCTATGTCTATGTATGTATATATGTATGTATGTATGTATTGGTATGTATGTATGAATATATGCGTGTATGTAAGTGCATGTATCTATGTATGTATAGGTATGATGTCTGTCTGCATGTGTGTGTTGTGTATGCATGCGTGTGTCTGTCTTTGTCTCTGTCTGTGTGT
>NW_021151840.1:1630-2636 GCF_002837175.3 Physeter macrocephalus | reverse complement strand
GCAAAGCATCAATTACTATACAAATCCACAATATCAAAGACTTCTCTTGCCTTCCCACAGTATCATTAGATGTGTAACAAGATGTGAAGAAAAAAGACTTGTCTGTCGCCCGTGCCAGGGAAGGATACTCCATCACGACTGTTGTCATCGCAAAGTAAGGGTGCTCTGACATCAAAACTTGTTCAAAGTTGGGGTGCGGAGCACAAACATACTAGCAAGGAAGTAGACACACCATTGTGTTTTTCGCTGCAGCAGGGTTGTGATACTGCTGTCTCGCTACGTTCAAATAGAAGGCATGTTCTACCTCATACAATAAGCCCTACAAATAATGCACACTGCCCCTTTGTGTGTACGAACCAATCCAACACACGCAATGTCATCCTTTCCTCCGCTGAAGCAATCCGATACGCAACCGGTGAACATATTGAAGGTGCATGCGAAGGAGACTATTTTTGACCACAATTGAGCGCTTGTACACTTTACTGCTGCTGTAGAAAAGACACGAACGCACACTCGTGGCAAACACGTGCGTATGATTTGTGACCGCTTATACACACATTTACGTACCATAGGTAGAGCTATGTGTAGACATACTCAATAGCTCAGAAAGTGGGGTACCAGGATAGACATGCAGGACAGCATTTGGAATGAAACCTTCGACAGGACGCAGCCGAAGAGCGCTGAAGTGTCACACACACCCCATAGATGTAATGAAAGGATGTGAATTTCCTCGTTACCTTCAGCGCAGTATCTTTGTGTCCCTAACTTCTTCCTTGCCCCTTCCCTAGACTCGTCCCACCGTAGTGTAGCGTCGTATGTAGATGCACAACGATTTTGTTGGTGCACAGCGGAGATGGCAAACGCATACAAAAACCGCTTCTACAGATGGAGAAGACGCAGCTGCAGACGTATACAAAGTACGTCAAACGTGCTACGCGTTTCACGAGTTCCCAGACTTCTTCAGAACTAATCTTTGCATTAGGCAATACTCGGGGACCGTTTAGCA
>NW_021151840.1:0-1118 GCF_002837175.3 Physeter macrocephalus | reverse complement strand
ACACACACCCCATAGATGTAATGAAAGGACGTGAATTTCCTCGTTACCTTCAGCGCAGTATCTTTGTGTCCCTAACTTCTTCCTTGCCCCTTCCCTAGACTCGTCCCACCGTAGTGTAGCGTCGTATGTAGATGCACAACGATTTTGTTGGTGCACAGCGGAGATGGCAAACGCATACAAAAACCGCTTCTACAGATGGAGAAGACGCAGCTGCAGACGTATACAAAGTACGTCAAACGTGCTACGCGTTTCACGAGTTCCCAGACTTCTTCAGAACTAATCTTTGCATTAGGCAATACTCGGGGACCGTTTAGCAGCCCCTTGAACAGCATGCACAGGAAACCACGTCTCAGCACCTCCAGCGGTGACCAGCAAGAACCTCAGCTACAAGCTGATTCGTGGAGTACTTTGCTCAGAGGCACGAGCAGGAATTGTTTGGAGAAGCATTAACAACACCAGCAAGCAACGGGTTGAGCAGCAGGAGCAACCGTTGCTGTGCTGCAGCTCCATTGTACTGGTGGAGGAGCAGGCATGCTTGGCGACCACAGCGTGGAACAGCACCAAGCGACCGACGCGGTGTTTCACACCACATTCTTACACCTTGCTGCAGGAAGAGAATGCGTCAGATACAGCGGCTTATCATTCGAAAAATCACACTCAATCATTCCCCAGGGTACAGCACCCTTTACGAATACCATCAGCTGGTGCAGTGCTCACTTTCGGTAGTAAGGGGCAGCGTGGACACTCAAGCGTAAGAGCGAGGTTTGAGCACGTTCGTCTTCAACAACGGGATGAAGCCGTCACGGAAGACCAGGTTATGACTAAATGTAGGAGAGCTGTAGAACGAGCCGCTTAGTTCCCTTATTCACCACGTTGTGGGATTCCTACCTGACCTCTCCCTCTCTATATATGTATATGCATATACTGTGGGTGTGTATTTATGATTGCAGACGGCGAGGGCGTCATATTCTCGGTTAACTCCATCCCGCCACTAGTAGTAGGTTTCTCTAGCAGACTATCTTCTGAAGTAGGACTTCTTGTAGCACAAGCGTTAGTCGCGTGCCCGCATCCTTTAGCGAGCTTCATGACTTCATCCAGTTGACCTGTAAACGAAAACG
>NW_021151838.1:0-2637 GCF_002837175.3 Physeter macrocephalus | reverse complement strand
TTTGCACGTCCGAAGCGGCAGAGTCCCGCTGTGAAGGGACGTCACGGAGTTGCTTTGCATGTTCGTAGGGAATAATTCCTTCTCACCTGAATTTAACACATAGAGATATCCCGCAGTGCGCGCACTCCTTTCTGTCGTGACCGCAGGTTTTCCGATGGCCACGATAATGCACCGTCCAGCATGTGAAGGAAGCGAGGTTCTAGAAAGCAGTTGTACTCTCGTGTACATGGTTGTTTCTTGTTATGAGAAAAGATGCGCAAATACACGGCGAAGAGGCAGCTCAGGTGTGCTTGTAGAGCAGCACCAGTGCACGACTGCTATTACCCCTGCAAGTGGTGTAAATATCTTTGGCGTATCGATTTGTTAAACTTGAGTTCTACGTTATCCTTACGCACGCATAAGCGGCGCGTCCGTCTAACTAGTGGACGTGTATGCATCTACGTTCATGTGGTGTATTGTAGATGTGTGCACGCACAAAGCGACGTGTAAACACATGTATTCCGGCCGGTGCGTCGTGAAAAAGATCAGGGTCAAACTTACTCTTCATTCTTTTACGGGGTATAGCGCCGGATACGGGATAAGAAATGGACGAGAAGTGCTATGCAAAGGTTTTCTATGATGGTAGGCATGTAGATACGCTGGCCACTATTATGTTACATTGAATGTCTCTAAAATTGAGGAGGAGAGGTGTCAGACGTAATGTCGAGGAGAGTGCCGACAGCCAAGAATGCCCTCCTTGCCTCTTCTTCCGCCTCACTGACCAAGTCATACAAAGGAGGCGAAGAAGAGAACGGCTGTCTTAACTCCGTTCGCCACTATCTCTGGCCTTGCTTACCCCACGAAGGAAGAAACATTTCCTTACAGCGCAGAACTCATTAAAGAGTGTTTAGCCGGCATTATGCCGTTGGTATTTGATATTATTCGGAAACTTGCACATTCCAGCGGCTGGTCTGCATACAGTAAGCGGTGGGTGCGACTGTAGAGCCAGAAGTCCCACCAGTGGCATCGGCCGGCAGCCTTCGTCGAGATGCAAACAGGACTCGCGTACTTTGAGAAGTTGTTGACCTGCCGGTTTCCACAGGGGGTAATGTCTCTAACCTGACTGTGTGAGTAGTCGGGGAGAGCCTACTTACTGTTGATCGCCATAGACGCCACCATCCCGGAAAAAGTGAACATCCTGGGGGTACAGCTGTCTGTACAAAGGCAGCGCCCTGATTTTCATTAACATATACAGGCGTCGAGGGTTCATGCGGGAGTCTCCCTGACTTCCTTCTGTGGTCAGTGGAGGCCAGGGTGCTTCTGCATACACGTAGAAACATATATATACGTACATATCAGCATAAGCACACAAGGTTGCCCCACTTGCCCGTGCAGGCCTTGGTACAGAACTGCAGTCATTTCCCGAAGCATAGAAGATACGCATCACAAGTTTATTTGCCCCACCGCTCCTCAGATTGTGAACGTGCATGACAAGTGGTACAACTGGACAGTTGTCAACAGACCAAGAGACTTCAGCGGGGTGAGCGTACCCCGTGAATTCACATATAAGCAACTAACAGGGAAAGTCTAGTAAATCTCACGTCCGATGTGAAAGAAATGAGTCTCAAGGATTCGAATAAGTTCAGCATTGTGACACTGGAGAGTGTCAGCAGCATTAACGCAAACTCCTGTTCTTCAAAAGCCGTTAGGGAATACGTTTTTGCTTTCTCTCGTGAAGCTGGTCCACATGCGGAAATCGCATATTGTGACTCTGGAATCTCTTTTAGCATGTTGTTCGAGAAATCCTTACCAGCGTGACAAGTTGAGTAAGGCACCGAAATACTTCCTTGTACTAGTGTCTGGAGATCTCCCGGGCAAGTGTGCTTCCTGCATATTTGCTTGAGGGAGAGGAACTCCTCTTCCTGCTTTCTGACAGTTATCCTGTACAAAGGCACAACGGAGACAACAACGAATGAACGCGAAGAAGCTCACGACAGTATAGTGGTATGTATATATGCAAACCCTGTATCTACTTGGGACTCGCCGTCCTCCTCTGTCCAAATGCAACCGACGGGAGCATGTGTCGTATGACTGACACATTGTAATCTTTTGAAGGTGCTCTGCTTGGGATCTGCCACACCGTTACAATATCCCTTCGGTGTTCCCCGACCTATTTTAAAAGGGTTGTGTTGATGAGCAGGTAGCGACAAGGTACTTCGTGTTGTTGCAACCTACGTCGATGAAAGCGCCGTAGTATTCCTGCCGTGCAGCAGAAAAGTTGATTCCTTCGGACAGTTTAGACGGGACAAGCTGCAGGTTTTCTTTTCTTGTTCGAAGAACTCCACAGGAAACAGAAACGTAGCGGCTATTGTGATTAGTATGCTTCAGTGTAGTACCGTCTGCGCCAAGTGTGTGCGTCACAGCAGTCTCGCCGCTGTACACGACATTTCTGAAAAAATCTGACAGCAAATTGTATCTTTTGTTACTCGATTCTTCTCTTCGACCTCTCCTGCTACAACTTTGGACGATATTTAAAGAGTTCTATAGCGAATGGCATGAAACATGGCAGTGACAGAATGCACACAATTCAGCCGCATCACCAACACACTCCGGGGGCAATGCAAAGGCCTTTGAAATAACTGCACAACCTACAATGCT
>NW_021151837.1:0-2638 GCF_002837175.3 Physeter macrocephalus | reverse complement strand
CAGCTTCCCCTGAAAGCGCCGGTAAACAAGACAGCTGTCCAGAGCAGTAACACGTACTTTTGGAAACAGTATGGAGTTAGCTAATTTCAAACACAGACGAAAATGCAGCATTGACTCGGCGTTGCTGGCTGGTGGCAACGTGTGCCTGCGCTCCAGCGTCTCTCAAGATCACAGGGTGATCACGTGTTGCCCGCGCCCAACATCTGAGAACAGTTCAACGCGCTACTATCGGTCGCTTTGTTACCAGATGGACTGACAAGGGGTACGTACGAGCGCACTAAAAGTGGCAGCGAACCTTGTATGCGTACGGTTTCATGAAGTGGAAACACTACGCTGGTCAATGCGAGATCTAAGCGTTGTTTTAATGTGGCCGGAAACCGAAGCACTGGCTTCGAACGCTGCTGATACAGGCAACTCTTTGTGATGCTAAATTCGATCCCCTTAGCTCAGCTGCTGGTACACGCGTATGCAGCATGGATAAGCTTCGTGCCCCACTTCCAGGAAGAGGACTTCACGGGCTGCTACGGAGGAGGACTTTGTTACACTGGAAGTTGGACAGGCACTTCCGTATAGTATGGTTGACAATCGGAAGCCGTCGAGCAAAAGACCAGTACGGAGATTATTTATTTACATATGACAAGCTACCGGTGCTCTGGTGAAAAGCGCTGCAGCCTGCGTAGCGGCTGCTGGCTTACTGGCAAAGAGCACCGTTTGAGGGTGGACGCCTGACGCCGCCTTTGCTTATGTACGCCGGACACGCGCGTACGTGTGCGCGCCGTCGATACACATCCTTCATATTTGCATGGTGAGGCACGTAAACAGGTAAACAAGATCTATTTACATCTTCAGTGTACCCTGACACATAGAGATGATAAAGAGCGTAAATCCCTGTCTTAGAGAACACATTCTTGAGTGTCATCGACAGAATTCGAGCATTGAATCGTCACGGATAACCTGACAAATGTGTTTCGGCCTTGTACGCATTATTTCACAAGAGTGGTTGCAGAAATTTAAGTGGGTACATCTGTGTAATCTTGTGCGTACGTTCGCGTGCACTTCCGTCTCGTGCATTACGAGTTGCATTTTCATTTGTGAAGCAGTTCGAAATCCATTGTCGAATGTTTAACGGGGTGAAGTTGCTTTTCCAGCGGAAATTGGGCCGAAATGTTACACGTCACAGGCTCGTGGTGACGCAGTGGCTTGTAAATTTGCACTAGTGCCTATCCGTTTGGTCAGTCACATGTACAGATCTCTAGACACACCTAAGCATGTAAATACATACACATATATACGGATGTATGTATGCGTCCAAGCGCATGTTTGCATGCAGGTATGCGTCCATGTTCGTCTGAGTTCTGAGGTACACATTTCCATGTGTAAGCGTACCGGAGGCCCTGCGGCGCTTACCAGCGACGATAACCATGGGTGGAAACGGTAAAGGCCAGGGTGTAGTTGCTTGCAAGCTTCTGCATGGGGAGGCAGGGAGAGATCCGCTACACAAGTGGATGATGTGTGCGTAGCAGCGATTGCTACTAACACTGCAGCAGAATCTCCCATGTATCAAGCAGGTGCACAAGATATGTAAAAAAGCGACTTGTTAACCGTGGATGTAGTGATACCGAATCTGTCGTAACCAGGTGTAACCACGTCCTTCATTGTATATTTGCACCTTTACAAAGATGCCAAAGTATCTAAACTAAAACTGCGAACTAATTTTTCTCGTGGGCGTAGACGCATATGCCACATGTAGTTTGACGGGCCACGGCGTAAGCACCGATTTCTGTACGCGTACAAATACTGGTGTGCAGGATCTTGCAATGCAGCGCAAGTCGTTCACCTCAGTGATCGCTAGCCAACACTGCTGTCTATGTTTGCATGTATCCGTACACCTGTGCGATAGACAGGATGGCACACCTCAGTGCACAGAATGTATATTTACACCTAGCGTTTTCGTGCGTATCTTCGTATATATACAAGAGAATATGACGCGAAAGAGCAAGGTTTCCAATGCCCGTTGGGATGCCGATGCGGAAATCCCGGTCTCCTATGATGTGCGGGTCTGCATTGCGCACCTGTGTCACCACCCGGGCCCACAAGTGTGATGTGCTGGTTTCCTTTTCGTTTGTCCAGCAAAACCTGCACAATTTCAGCTGCATTATGCACAATTTCGTGCCCGTCCCTTACAGACCAGGTTCTTAGGTCGGGGTAGCAAATCACGCCATCGTGAGGATGCGAGTTTAAGCCGTGCATGTGCCGTGGTCTTCACGGCTCCTCATTCACTGTGTGACCTGCATCGAACCGGGCAGACGCCTGCTTGTAACAACATCCCGGTGCCCTCCTACTGAATTCGAAGTTATATGTGCATTCGTAGTAAATATTTGTCCTCTGTGTTGAAATACCCATCAAACTGGGACGTTTGCCCCGGTTGTAGTCTGCAACACTGCTACAGAGTCGTATGTGCGTCAGCCGGTCTAGCGACGTTTGCTACGACCGACGTATATGAAACACAGACAGGTCTTACGTATGCAATATTCTCAGATTTGGCGGAACCCGACTGAACATCTGACGTCATCTTCAGGCAACAACAGTGAAATGAAGGAAATAGCATAGCATACACTGAATATATATGCAAGCGTAG
>NW_021151836.1:2233-2518 GCF_002837175.3 Physeter macrocephalus | reverse complement strand
CAGTTCTAAGAGGGAATTTTATAGCAATACAATCCTACTTTAAGAAACAGGAAACATCTCGAAAAAACAACCTAACCTTGCACCTAAAGCAAGTAGAAAAAGAAGAACAAAAAAAAACAATATTTCGCAGAAGGAAAGAAATCATAAAGATCAGATCAGAAATAAATGAAAAAGAAATGAAGGAAACAATAGCAAAGATCAATAAAACTAAAAGCTGGTTCTTTGAGAAGATAATCAAAATTGATAAACCATTAGCCAGACTCATCAAGAAAAAAAGGGAGAAGA
>NW_021151836.1:0-1023 GCF_002837175.3 Physeter macrocephalus | reverse complement strand
CAGGATACAAAATTAATGCACAGAAATCTCTGGCATTCTTATACACTAATGATGAAAAATCTGAGAGTGAAATTAAGAAAACACTCCCATATACCATTGCAACAAAAAGAATAAAATATCTAGGAATAAACCTACCCAAGGAGACAAAAGACCTGTATGCAGAAAATTATAAGACACTGATGAAAGAAATTAAAGATGATACAAATAGATGGAGATATACCATGTTTTTGGATTGGAAGTATCAACATTGTGAAAATGACTCTACTACCCAAAGCAATCTACAGATTCAATGCAATCTCTATCAAACTACCAGTGGCATTGTTTTACAGAACTAGAACAAAAATTTCACAATTTGTATGGAAACACAAAAGATCCAGAACAGCCAAAGCAATCTTGAGAACGAAAAATGGAGCTGGAGGAATCAGGCTCCCTGACTTCAGACTATACTACAAAGCTACAGTAATCAAGACAGTATGGTACACCAGTGGCATTGTTTTACAGAACTAGAACAAAAATTTCACAATTTGTATGGAAACACAAAAGATCCAGAACAGCCAAAGCAATCTTGAGAACGAAAAATGGAGCTGGAGGAATCAGGCTCCCTGACTTCAGACTATACTACAAAGCCAGTAATCTCAAGACAGTATGGTACTGGAACAAAAACAAATATAGATCAATGGAACAGGACAGAAAGCCCAGAGATAATCCCACACACATATGCTCACCTTATCTTTGATAAAGGAGGCAAGAATATATAGTGGAGAAAAGATAGCCTCTTCAATAAGTGGTGCAGGGAAAATTGGACTGGTACATGTAAAAGTATGAAATTAGACCACTCCCTAACACCATACACAAAAATAAACTCAAAATGGGTTTAAGACCTAAATGTAAGGCCAGACACTATCAAACTCTTAGCGGATAACAAAGGCAGAACACTCTATGACACAAATCACAGCAAGATCCTTTTTGACCCACCTCCTAGAGAAATGGAAATAAAAACAAAAATAAACAAATGAAACCTAA
>NW_021151835.1:1848-2638 GCF_002837175.3 Physeter macrocephalus | reverse complement strand
CGGAGGGGGGAAGCTTCGGAGCAGCGGAGGAGAGCGCAGTAACGGGGTGTGGAGGCCAAAGCGGAGAGATTCCCGCACAGAGGATCCGTGCCGACCGGCACTCACAGCCCGAGAGGATTGTCTGCGCACCTGCCGGACGGGCGGCGGCTGGGAGCTGAGGCTCGGCCTTCGGTCGGATCCCAGGGAGAGGACTGGGGTTGGCTGAGTGAAAACAGCCTGAAGGGGCTAGTGCACCACGGCTAGCCGGGAGGGAGTCCGGGAGAAGTCTGGAGCTGCCGAAGAGGCAAGAGACCTTTTCTTCCCTCTTTGCTTCCTGGTGCGCGAGGAGAGGGGCTTAAGCGCGCTGCTTAAAGGAGCTCCAGAAACGGGCGCGGAGCTGCCGAAGAGACAAGAGACTTTTTCTTGCCTCTTTGTTTCCTGGTGCGAGAGGAGAGGGGATTAAGAGCACCGCGTAAAGGAGCTCCAGAAACGGGCACGAGATGGGTGTGGGACTCTAGGGTTGCTGCTGCCGCCACCAAGAGGCCTGTGTGCAAGCACAAGTCACTCTCCACACCTCCCCTCCTGGGAGCCTGTGCAGCCCGCCACTGCCGGGGTCCAGGATCCAGGGAAAACTTCCCCAGGAGAACGCGCGGCGCGCCTCGGGCTGGTGCAGCGTCACGCCGGCCTCTGCCACTGCGGGCTCACCCCACATCCGTGCCCCTCCCTCTGCCCGGCCTGAGTGAGCCAGAGCCCCCGAATCAGCTGCTCCTTTAACCACGTCCTGTCTGAGCGAAGAGCAGACACCCTCGGA
>NW_021151835.1:0-810 GCF_002837175.3 Physeter macrocephalus | reverse complement strand
AGGCACTAGTCCCCCCAGCCAGGAAACCTACTCAACCCACTGAACCAACCTTAGCCACTGGGGACAGCCACCAAAACCAACGGGAACTACGAACCTGCAGCCTGCAAAAAGGAGACCCCAAACACAGTAAGATAAGCAAAATGAGAAGACAGAAAAACACACAGCAGATGAAGGAGCAAGATAAAATCACACCAGACCTAACAAATGAAGAGGAAATAGGCAGTCTACCTGAAAAAGAATTCAGAATAATTATAGTAAAGATGATTCAAAATCTTGGAAATAGAATAGACAAATTGCAAGAAACAGTTAACAAGGACCTAGAAAAAATAAAGAGGAAACAAGCAATGATGAGCAACACAATAAATGAAATGAAAAATACTCTCGATGGGATCAATAGCAGAATAACTGAGGCAGAAGAACGGATAAGTGACCTGGAAGATAAAATAGTGGAAATAACTACTGCAGAGCAGAATAAAGAAGAAAGAATGAAAAGAACTGAGGACAGTCTCAGAGACATCTGGGACAACATTAAACGCACCAACATTCAAATTATAGGGGTCCCAGAAGAAGAAGAGAAAAAGAAAGGGACTGAGAAAATATTTGAAGAGATTATAGTTGAAAACGTCCCTAATATAGGAAAGGAAATAGTCAATCAAGTCCAGGAAGCACAGAGAGTCCCATACAGGATAAATCCAAGGAGAACCATGCCAAGACACATAATAATCAAACTGTCAACAATTAAATACAAAGGAAACATGTTAAAACAGCAAGGGAAAAACAACAAATAACACACAAGGGAATCCCCATAAG
>NW_021151834.1:0-2638 GCF_002837175.3 Physeter macrocephalus | reverse complement strand
TTATCCAGATGTATTAACAAGGCCTTCTCTTCACCGGAGCCATCTGAATTACTTGCAGACACACTGCAATCTGGGTAAGAAGAGCCGCTTTCTCGTTGTTCTCTACTTTGCCCTGGTGTCATGCTGTTTTCTTATCCAGTACTGCGCTTTTTACCTATTCTTTGACTAGTCCTCCTTAATTCACCAGACGGGGTCCGAGCTGGTTTAAAGTAAACTGCTCGATTTGCTGCTCTGGAAACTGGCTTCGGAATCATGAGTCTCTGAACAGGGGGTGGTTGAGAGTCCACCTTTTCCCTTCTGGCCTGAAAATCTGTGGTGGTGTCTGTCCCACTCCTATCAAGAGGGGAATTCAGAGGAGAGGAAAAAACAGACGGAATTCTTTTTGCATCCAGTAGAGGGCTTGACATCTTCTCTAAAGACTGCAGTATCCTCCGAGCTGTTAAACTAGTCACACCATTGGATTGTGTGTTCAGTTGCTTAGCTTTCATCTGTCTTGTGACTGGTGCCTGGTAGGGTGTGTTTTGTAGTTTAGACTGTCTTTGGAACACTTTCTCCTTCACTTGGGAATTTTTCAGTTCTTAAAACAAGTCAGTTTGGAGATTCTCCTTTTTATCCTGGAAAAACGACATATGGTGGGGCAGCAGCTGCTGTAAGACAGTCTAAACTACAAAACACACCCTATCAGGCACCAGTCAGAAGACAGATGAAAGCTAAGCAACTGAACACACAATCCTATGGTGTGACTAGTTTAACAGCTCGGAGGATACTGCAGTCTTTAGAGAAGATGTCAAGCCCTCTACTGGATGCAAAAAGAATTTCATCTGTTTTTTCTTCTCTGAATTCCCCTCTTGATAGGAGTGGGATAGACACCACCACAGATTTTCAGGCCAGAAGGGAAAAGGTGGACTCTCAGCCACCCCCTGTTCAGAGACTCATGATTCCGAAGCCAGTTTCCAGAGCAGCAAATCGAGCTGTTTACTTTAAACCAGCTCGGACCCCGTCTGGTGAATTAAGGAGGACTAGTCAAAGAATAGGTAAAAAGCGCAGTACTGGATATGAAAGCAACATGACACCAGGGCAAAGTAGAGAACAACGAGAAAGCGGCTCTTCTTACCCAGATTGCAGTGTGTCTGCAGCCAATGGTTTGTCTTCCGGAGGAGGTGGTGGAGGTGGGAAGATGAGGCGAGAGAGGACGCGCTTTGTGGCATCTGAACCTCAAGAGGAGGAGGGAACGGAAGTCCCGGTATTACCGAAAAACTCTCTACCCATCACCGGTTCTTCAGTGCCTACCTTCAGTTTTAGTTCTTCTGTGATCACAACTTCCTCTCCGTCACCCACTAGTCCTTCACAATCATTAACAAACCAGGTACAAATGACCTCTCCAAACAGCACTGGCAGCCCCTTGTTCAGATTTTCATGTCCAATCATAAAATCTACTGAGGCAGATGTACTATACCTCCCTCATCTATCCTGTTACAATTAGGACTAATCTAAGTCATACTTAAGTTAGTTAACATGTCTCTTGAATTTACTTTAATCTAGAAAAGTTGCAAGTTTTTATGTCCCACAATTGGATTTACATTTAGTGTGCCCTTCTTCAGCTCCATTTCAGTTTGGGGTGTCTAGTCTTGGGCAGCAAGAAAAGAAAGAAGAACCGCCTAAAGCTCCATCTGCAGCCTTTAGCTTCGATTCAGGTGTCATTAACCCTCCCCCTGCTGCTGCTGACACCACAGCGACCTCTGAGAGCCAGAGCAGCTTCAGCTTTGGAACCACGGACACCAAGAGCGCCTCAGTGGCTCCTTTCACGTGTCAGACGTCAGAAGCAAAAAAAGGAGAATCCCCTGCCTCCAAAGGAGGGTTCACTTTTGGCAGCGCGGAGCCTGCCCCCCCTGCCACCTGCCTCGTTTGCTCTGGGAAGGACAGAAGAGAAACAGCAAGAGCCTGTCACGTCTACATCTCTAGTGTTGGGGAAAAAAGCCGACAGTGGAGAGCCAAAGCGTCCACCAGTGTTTTCCTTTGGGAACTCAGAGCAAACCAAAGATGGGGGTTCTTCCAAGTCAACCTTTAGTTTCAGTTTGGCAAAACCACCTGAGAAGGAATCTGAACAGCCAACGAAGGCCACTTTTGCTTTTGGAGCTCGAACCAGTACTACGGCTGATCAAGGTACAGCAAAGCCAGTTTTTAGTTTCTTGAACAACAGTTCCTCTAATTCAAGTACACCAGCCACTTCAGCTGGTGGTGGCATATTTGGTAGTTCCACCTCGTCCTCCAGCGCGCCTGTGGCTACCTCTGTGTTTGGACAGGCCAGCACTCCTGTGAGCAGCTCTGCCTTTGGGAACTCTGCCGAATCCGGTACATCTCAGTCTTTGCTGTTTTCTCGAGAGAGCAAACCAGCAACCACGTCGAGCGCGGGCACAGCTGCCGCCCCATTTCTCTTTGGTGCGGGGGCCAGCAGCAGTGACACTGCCGCCTCTGGTTTCAGCTTTGGAGCTCCCAACACATCGAGCTCTGCAGGACCCTCCTTTGTATTTGGCACTGGACCTTCGGCACCATCTGCCAGTCCAGCGTTCGGTGCGAACCAGACCACAACGTTTGCGCAAAGTCAGGGTGCCAGCCAGCCTAACCCCCCACGCTTTGG
>NW_021151833.1:2340-2639 GCF_002837175.3 Physeter macrocephalus | reverse complement strand
CTGCTCCACGGCATGTGGGATCTGCCTGGACCAGGGCACGAACCTGTGTCCCCTCCATCGGCAGGCGGATTCTCAACCACTGCGCCACCAGGAAAGCCCCTCTCATTTATTTCTGACCTGATCTTTATGATTTCTTTCCTTCTGCTAACTTTGGGGTTTTGCTGCTCTTCTTTCTCTAATTGCTTTAGGTGTAAGGTTAGGTTGTTTATTTGAGATGTTTCTTGTTTCTTGTGGTAGGATTGTATTGCTATAAACTTCCATCATAGAACTGCGTTTGCTGCATCCCATAGGTTTTGGGT
>NW_021151833.1:0-861 GCF_002837175.3 Physeter macrocephalus | reverse complement strand
CTTGTTAAACGTTTCTTGTATTTTCTCCATTCTATTTCCAAGATTTTGGATCATCTTTACTATCATTATTCTGAATTCTTTTTCAGGTAGACTGCCTATTTCCTCTTCATTTGTTAGGTTTGGTGGGTTTTTACATTGCTCTTTCATCTGCTGTGTTTTTCTCTGTCTTCTCATTTTGCTTAATTTACTGTGTTTGCGGGTCTCCTTTTCGCAGGCTGTAGGTTCATAGTTCCCGTTGTTTTTGGTGTCTGCCCCCAGTGGCTAAGTTTGGTTCAGTGGGTTGTGTAGGCTTCCTGGTGGAGGGGACTAGTGCCAGTGTTCTGGTGGATGAGGCTGTAACTTGTCTTTCTGGTGGGCAGGTTCACATCTGGTGGTGTGTTTTGGGGTGTCTGTGGCCTTATTATGATTTTAGGCAGCCTCTCTGCTAATGGATGGGGTTGTGTTCCTGTCTTGCTAGTTGTTTGGCATAGGGTGTCCTGCACTGTAGCTTGCTGGTCATTGAGTGGAGCTGGTCTTGGCGTTAAGATGGAGATCTCTGGGAGATTTTTGCTGTTTGATATTACATGGTGCTGGGATTTCTCTTGTGGACCAGTGACCTGAACTTGGTTGTCCCAACTCAGAGGCACAGCCCTGACGCCTGGCTGGAGCACCAAGAACCTGTCATCCACACGGCTCAGAATAAAATTTAGAAAAAAAGAAAGAAAGAAGAAGATAAAATAAAATAAAATAAAGTGAAATGAAATAAAATGATTAAAATTAAAAATAATTATTAAAAAAAATTTTAAAGTAAAAAAAAAAAGGAAATAAAGAAGAGAGCAACCAAACCAAAAAACAAATCCACCAAAGATAACAAGTGCTAAA
>NW_021151832.1:646-2639 GCF_002837175.3 Physeter macrocephalus | reverse complement strand
ATGCCTACACTGAACAAGTGGTGTTACACTGTGAAAAAATTCAGGATATATCCTGAGGAGTACGCCATGAACTAGTAGAGTTGTCGCTAGGCACACCTTTTCAGCCGCAAGTTCGTGATGTGGCCCCTTCTTGACGAACAACAAGAGGTTACAGGTTTCCATGAGAGCTCACTACCAGTCAGCACGTTCTTCTTATTCGTACGAGGCTTCACATGTGTAGAAGCCAACTGAACGCTGAGCGTTTGGCGCACAATAGCTCTCATGCGGTATGACATAGATCCGCTCTAGACAACAACCCGTTCGAGGGCTCAGGTCGGCTTTGGTGTACCGCGTGTGCTGAGTAACTCAATTCTTCATAACCCTGTATACCGGGCGGTTGCAGTTTATTGCATACCACAACTCGTAATGTGCCTTTTTATATATGGTGGATGCTTCACGGTGTACCTAAGCTCGCACACTGTGCATGTTGGATGGTACCCTCACCGAATTTCACAGCCCATACCGGTGCTCTGCAGCCTGTGCTTGGGTTGCATGTAGATCACCTCCTCGTGGCATACGCTCTCAATGACTACCGGCCGAAAGAAGCTGCGCTACTATTCCAGACAGACCAAACAAGAGGCCCGTGCTGTTCGGTGGTGTCCATGTAGGTGACGAAATAATCTCTCTGTGGGTACCTCAGCTTGAAATCAGGATCCGGCTTGCAAATAGGGTGTGTGCTCACTGACGGTGTGTTGTCCACTACTGTGTTCCTCGTACCGAACGCTGTAGTATGATGTGTGCTCGATGGGGGTCTGCTGCCCACCATCGTGTTTCTCATACCGAACATGTAAAAGCGTGAAAACTTTGTTTGAGCGGCATACAGGCGTAGCCGGCTACACTAATTCGAGACAGCCAGTATGGCATATTCTGAAGAAGCGAATACCTAGTGATTGTCTTTGGAGACATCATGCGCACCTTTGTTACATATTTTTGCTTCGAGAAGACTGCTGGGGTTATTTTGTTTCCAGGTCTCGCGGCAGTTTATCAGAAAGGTGTGTCTGCGACATCAGAATTTTACTAGTGTGGCTCACTTCCTGTGCACGCTTTTAGGTTTTGTTGGGCGCTGCTCGTCCATCGTATGCCTTCAGTAGTCCATGCGCGCGCAAGTACAGCGAAGGAGTTTCATTCTGTTGCCTACTGAAGTGCGGCAGGGGCACACACGCGTGGTTGCAGTAGGAGCAGATGATGATGCAGTAGCCGAGTCTAGGGAGCCTGCGCGCGGGTGCTCGCCGCCGCTAGACAACGAAGCGTCGATTGCTTATATACGGACGTGTTACGTTTTTCGCCGGGGGGGAGGGAGGTTTCTCCAACTAAAGCGCGGATGTTGTCACAGTTGGTGACAATACGGCTAGCTAGTTAGCCGTATGTCTCATCGAGATGAGACCGCTTCATGTTCGAAAACGCAGCATTCTGCCACAATGAAGTGGCCAGTGATTATGACGCGTAAACAGCTGCGCTCTTTAGCGTCCGGATTCCCTGTGTGCGGACGTCGGAGCAGCTGTCGTATTTCGCGAAAGGCACCATGCTGTTGGACCATTGCGAGCAGGTTGTTCTCGTAGACGTTGATTTTGTATCTTAGTCTTTTGGGACACCGATTCCACTGGCTTCCGGGAGATGCCAAATCCCCAGTTGTAATGAAAGCTTTCGAGCGTGAATTTGTTTTATTTTACATATGAAAGCTGCATCTTTGCTAATACGTCTCCGCCCGCGTGGTTTGTGCTCTTCAATGCGGTTACCCGCAGTTGGCCAGCACGTCTTTGACGCTCGCCTCCCTCGTCTCATCGAAGTTGTGCGCATTTGCCACATGCTTCCCCGGTCATACTTTTTGATAAGCGTAACTTCCTTAGTAGTTTTGACAGCAGACTGCACCTCGAATCTGTTGGTTGGAGAGTCTTGCCGGACGCCCCGCTGTGGCCCGCGAGAGCAAGCTCATGTACACATCTCCCACAGGACA
>NW_021151832.1:0-191 GCF_002837175.3 Physeter macrocephalus | reverse complement strand
GTCTGGCAAACGCAAGTTTTTCCGCCTGACAATGTCTCTGGCACGGCTGATTTTGCGTTTCTTCGCAACAGAGAAACGTATTTACAAGGCATGGGGTAGTGACGTCGTTAAACTAGGTAACTGGCACGCTAGCATCCCACTTGGTGGGGCTTCCCACAAAGAAAAACAGACCATCCACGAGAGAACGGCCC
>NW_021151831.1:1477-2641 GCF_002837175.3 Physeter macrocephalus | reverse complement strand
CTTGCTGTCATCGTGGTTACGCGTGGAAGTACGTGTGGGAATGCATAGCAAAGCAGAAGCAAGACCTTGACTCCCGCTGTGGCCTTCTTGAGAAGGACGACAAATGATGCATCAAACCTGCCACAAAAGCTCGTGATCATTACCAAAATGTGGGCAGGACAAAAAACTCTACTTTACATTACTGGGAACACGAATGACAGCGTGATTCAGACGGAAACCCTGCGACTGTATTGGTTTAGCGTGAAGATTTATCGTTCACTGTTACAATTCCTTCACTTCACCGACTTTTAACGCATTACTGTCCCCCGATGAGAAGATGTGATGTTTTTCAAAAGGGAAACATCTCACTGCTGCTTGT
Source organism: Physeter macrocephalus (assembly GCF_002837175.3). Classification (NCBI taxonomy): domain Eukaryota; kingdom Metazoa; phylum Chordata; class Mammalia; order Artiodactyla; family Physeteridae; genus Physeter; species Physeter macrocephalus. Next base: position 2,283 of record NW_021151831.1, on the reverse strand, counting down.
GTGGCCGTCCCCGTCGTGCAGACGATCCGTCGCTGATCGTAGTCACGTCCACCGAACGGTTTGCGTCTCGTCTCTTCCAGTAAATGTTCTGCACATTCTAGAATAAAGCCACTAAGACAGTATGTACGCCTTCAACATACCGTCGCTTCCAAATTATGCACTGGCCGCAATAAACAGGCACGTTTGGCATTAGTATAGGCGTAAATATAACAAGGCAAATACTGTTCCGTTGTGGCGGCCGTAGATTTCCAGAAAGTCGGAATACGTGTCGAGGTGACCTCACAGTTCTGCAATAAGGGGCACGGAGGGCCGTTGCTTGTTCGATATTTGTCCCCGTAATAGTTGTAACTGTCTTCTAAAAAATCATCATTCAAGTATGGGATGAGAAGTGTCTCGCGTAAAAGTCGGAGGAGTTGTAATATGTGTAGACACACAGCTTTTATGAATCAATTGCCCTCATGTGACGCGGGAAAACCTTCTAATCCCAACAGCGAACTGAGCTAGGAAATTGCCGCGTATTTGCCCAGGTAAGTTTTCCCTTTAGAGCTGCAAAGTTTCTATCTTTTTAAACGCAGAAGCTCATAAATTATCCGTACGTCAGGTAACGGGATCCGTTCTGAGTCGAAGGAGACGCAAGAGAACATGTGTGAAAGTGGAGATGCAAAAGCAATAAGCCTTCAAACAAAGGTACACAGGATGGTGCGTAACACATCATATAATATGCGGTCACAAGAAAACGTCTTCTGGCGAATTACTTACTCGTTTGGTGACTCCGCCTTCTTCCAGGGGAGAACTAGGACTTCAGG
>NW_021151831.1:0-252 GCF_002837175.3 Physeter macrocephalus | reverse complement strand
CCAGTTCCCTAGGCCCATGCGTATTTTAGCACAGTTGTCATTTCGGCAGAAGCGGTGTGATTTGCAACGAATCGTGCTCGCAGATCTGCCGCAACATAGGGACGGGATGTCTACGGGAAGCACCAGCTAAAAAGGTGAACATCATCAGTAGTAAAGCAGCAGCAGCAGCAGAATAGCAACAACAACAGAAGACCAGGCGCAGGCCAGCGAGTGTCAGCATCAGAACAGCAACAGTAGTATTTGTTGTTAACA
>NW_021151830.1:2109-2641 GCF_002837175.3 Physeter macrocephalus | reverse complement strand
TCGGAGGCGGTACTAATATCCTGGGATGAAGGCTGACCAGAACAAGAAGACACTGACCTTACCTTTGCAAGGCACACACGTGGGTACTTGGTGCGTTTGGAACGTATGTTAACATATATATACGCGTATGGTGTTTGGAATTGTACACAAAGTTCCGGCAATCTAAACGGGGGAAGCAGCGCCGTGCTGCGCTTACTTCAACAAGCTACACAAAAGCAGGCACACATACGGGTATCAACGTCAAGTTAGGCTTTCACGTAAACTACGTTTTAAGAACACCTCGCCAAGTGATGTCGGCCGGACGGCGCAGTCTAGAAGTGGCAGCTGCCGGTGCGAGGAAAATGGACAAGGGTGCACACGCGCGTACAGCCGTCTGCCGGGAAAAAAAAGCACACTACTTCCTAAAAGCGTAGCGTCTATAGATATGGTGTTCTCTCCCTTTACAGCCTCTTCAAATTCTGAGCAACGCTGCGATGGTAGTGGAGGGTCGGAAACTGGCTCAGGCACGTCCGCTCAATGGTAAAAGCTGTTC
>NW_021151830.1:0-1475 GCF_002837175.3 Physeter macrocephalus | reverse complement strand
GAAGGCGCCCTGAAATGTTCTGCACCCAGACAGGCGCTGCCGCCCGATCCTGCACCGAACACACAAAAAAACCGTACTTTAGACGTATGCAGGCCGCGTCAGACGGCACAAGAAACTCAGCACTGTGTACCCCCTCCTCACGGAATACATTAGAAACGACGCAGCGGGAAGTTAGCGACATTCGATGCAATATAGTTATATGAGCACGTATTCACAACCTTGAAAGGGAATGCACAGCAGGTCAGCATCTTCTGTGGTCCGTACTTACTGGGAAGAACGCGATCAGTGGGGGGAATGTGCAGTTCGTGCGCACCAAAAAAGTGCGGACGGATCAGGCTGGACGTCGGACTATTTTATTCGCGCCGGACGGAAAGAAATTTTCCTAGAAAATAAATGTATTACAGCGGGGAGAATGTGACCACCGAACCACTGTATTTTGAAAACGCACTTCCGACACCGTCGTGCAGAGTAGGGGAGTTGAGGGGGCGTCGGCCTTCAAGGGATAGTAGAAGAAATGTTGTGTCACACTGTGCAGTTGCGCGGTGTCATGTGATGGGACCTCCGTCGGAAAAGCATCTTGAGTAGTTTTAAGCCGTATCGGGGAAGCTGAGGGGAGGTCACTTCAAACAAGACCACCGCCGGCGGCCTCGCTCAACCACGCCTCCCGCCCGAGCTGCAGAGCCTGGCAATGGGGAGGAACGGAGCACGTACGCTACAGTAGCGAAACGAACAAGTACACAGCCGTCTAAATTCACCAAGGGATATCCAAAGTGGATTTATGTATGGATGAAAATTTACCTTTGAGAAATGTGTGCAGCAACTGGGGTTTTGGGCACGCCAGACAACTTGCCTTCCATCCAGTGTGGTTTCTTGGGCGCCAGCCTGAGGCAATGTGATCATCCCAGAAATGCGCGAGAAGAGTCAGGATTTCTGTGTTGACACAGACAAGCGGTACACTACCCACACGACAGCGATACGAAGGTGGAGGAATAGTATGGGAAGTAGTTTACATAGCACTTCGCTGAAATCAGGTTGCGGACGAACTGTAAAGCTCGTGTATTCACGGTTGTGCAGTCACCGGCTCTGGGAACGGGTAGAACGATGCAGTAAGGCCAGCTCGGAGCTAAAACAAGCAGAGTATTTACACGGGGCTCGATATAGTGGCTGGATACAGTCGATATGCACCCCGTCGCCAACACGGCTCAACAACGGTTTGATGTCTGGATGTCGGCTGTTCCACGTGCCCTCCTGCTAACAACAACGTGTATTTCTTCGAACCACAAGAAAGGGAAAAGAATCACTTCACCTGGAGGCTACTTCCAGCTAGTTATTGAAGAGTCGTTTTGTTCCAAAAACAGGAGCCATGATACGACGCCATACTTGCACAACTGAAAGTTGCAGCACAAAACTTCTCAGTGTTTCACCTGCTCACAACCTCTGATAGTGGGAAAAACAGGTGATCGAGGGACACGTAA
>NW_021151829.1:0-2641 GCF_002837175.3 Physeter macrocephalus | reverse complement strand
CTCACCACAACTAGAGAAAAGCCTGCATGCAGCAACGAAGACCCAATGCAGCCAAAACTAACTAACTAAATAAAAATTTTTTTAAAAGGAGGGGAATACATAGAAACATATAAGTCTATGTGTTTGTATTTGCACAAACACAAAAAACTAGCCACAGAAGTTGCCTCTGGGGAAGATAACTGGGGGTCTGGGTCCTAGGGGTCTAGGATAGGAGGGAGATTTAGTTTTTACTGCATATACTTTTGCCCCATTTAAGCTTCTTTTTCCATAACTATGGGCCTAATTGACTTTTATAAAAAATAAATAAAACAGTACTGGTGAGGAGCTCTGATACTGGATGGGAGTGTAAAATGGTGCAGCCACTTTAGAAGACAGGCAGGCAGTTTCTTACAGAACTAAACATACTCTTAACCATATGACCCCACAAGTGCATGCTTTAGTGTTTACTCAGTGTAAATGCTAAGTATTCACTTATTATTTATCAACTTATATCCACTCAAAACCCTGCAAACGAATACTTATAGCCGTTTTCTTCATGACTGCCAAAACCTGGAAGCAACCAAGATGTCCTTCAGTAGGTGAGTGGATAAACAAATTACTACAGCCAGACAGTGGAATATTATTCAGTGTTTAAGCCTTGAAAATCGACGTGGAGGAATCTTAAATGCATATTACTAAATGAAAGAAGCCAATCTGAAAACGCTACATACTGTGTGATTCCAACTACATGACGTTCTGAAAAAGGCAAAACTATGGCAACAGTAAAAAGATCAGGGGTTGCCAGGGGTTAGCAGGGAGGAAGGGATGAATGGGCAGAGTACAGTAGATTGTTAGGAAGGTGAAAATAGTCTTTATGATACCATGATGATGGATACATGTCATTATACGTTTGTCCAAACCTACAGAACATACAACACCAACAGTAAACCCTAATGTAAACTGGACTTGGGGTGATTATCATGTGCCAATGTAGATTCATCAATTGTCACAAATGTACCCTCTGGTGAGGAAAGCTGATAATAAGGGAGGCTATGCAGCTGTGGGGGTAGGGAAATATGCGAACTCTACCTCCCTTTTGATTTTGCTGTGAATCTAAAACTGCTCTAAAAACAAAGTATTGAAAAAAAAATTTTTAAGAGTGAAAAAAACAGGCTACATTGGACACAGGAGGCGTAGTGCAGTACCTCATAAACAACAGTAAGGGTCACCTCTCTGAGAAGGTGTAAATCAATATTCTAAGTAAAGTAAATGGCTTTTTAAAAAGCCTCAGCCACATTGCAAGGATGATTTGGCAAATCTTAGGGAAGAAATTGAGTGCAGCTCCATTCTGGATATACTGGTCATGTAACTCCGGGTGTGCTTTCTCCCTGGCAATAGAGGACAGACTTGTTAGTTTTTCTGTGTGCCAGGAATAAAATCACAGGATGTTACAGTGGGAAAAGGATTTTGGTGGCTATTTAGTTCAATCACATCTTATTACCAGTGAGTATGCTGAAGCCAAGAGAGAAGTGATTTGGCCCATGCCCCATAGTTAGTGTAGGGCCAGAACACAAGAAGACTGCTTAACTCTGAGAGAGTGTCTGAGGAAGCAGAAACAGCTTTAAAAATCTCCCTTTCCTGACTGCAGAACTGATTGTGTAGCTGTGTCCCTCTTGACCTAGCCTTCAGAGCGGCTCCTACAAACAAGAAAGAAGATTGAGAACCAGGTTTTGATACAGGCTCTTGTTCCATTTGCTTAACCATCCATTTCTTAGATCTATTGCAGAACACTGGGGAAGCCAAAAGAAGTAAGTATAGGGAAACATCAACTTGCTCTTTGACCCTGGGCAAGTTGCTGCCCTCACTGGGCCTCAGTTTCCCTAACTGAGAATAACAGGGTTTATCTAGACCCTTTAAGCCTAGGTTTGAGGATTCTTTAAGACCAGGGGTTGGCAAACTATGACTCGTGAGCCAATTCTGGCCAGTCCTCTGGTTTTGTAAATAAAGTTTTATTGATACACAATCAGGCACATTATTTGCATACTGTCCATGGCTGCTTTGATGCTAATATGGCAGAGTGGAGTAGTTGTAAGAGAGACCTTATCATGGCCCACAAAACCTGAAACATTTATTAGTTTGCCTTCACTGATAAAGTTTACTGACCCCTGCTCTAAACTTTGGGAAATGAGGCAAGTGCTTTCTGTTTCAATAACTTGGTCAACTATCATCTCTTAGATAGTATCCCCAAATATCTGTCTTTTGGACCACGGCTCTGGTCATGTGTAGGACTGTTTGAGTACTGCTGTTGTTTGGCTTTTTAATCTCTCAGGCTCAAATTCCATGAATTAGCTCAAATTCTAAATTGTGATCAGCTACCTTTGTAATGTCATAATTTTTCCAAAACATTTGATGAGGAATCAGGATAGAAGTGACTCTTTCCTCAGTAGACCAGGGATCTAGACCAGTGGGGCTGGAGAGTCAGTGTTTATTTGCACCTGACCTCAGAGAAGCTGAAACTATTTGCAAAAATCTACTAGGGAGAGGGAAGCTGGAAAAGTAGCTTTTATAAAGTCCAAATTCATAAAAATATTCCACATCTGGCAAATAACTTGAGGAAAGGAGAATGGAACAGGTAATCTTTTTTTTTTTTTTTTTTTTTTTT
>NW_021151828.1:2133-2642 GCF_002837175.3 Physeter macrocephalus | reverse complement strand
TCTTCCGTCAGCTTGGAATATACCTGCTGCGGGATAGAGTGCTTTTGCAGAAGGTGGGATGCTCTTGCGCAGCCCTCTGGTTGAGTGCTGCGGAGCTGCGGTGTTGAAGGAAATATCTGCGGAGTGAGAAGAGGCGTCCGCTGTAGAAGAAAGTAACGATACAGCAGGCAGGAGAGCTACACGATGAGACGACGTTCCATTTTACTGGGGTTGACAGGTCGTCTGTACGTACGAATATGCCCACATCAGTATGTGTCCAGGACTTCTCGTCTTCTACGTGTGCCGGCTGTACATTTCTGTATGTGCAGTTTCTTACTGCCGGGTAGGGCTCGGTGATTGTACTTCTGCCTGACTTTTGATTGTTCTCTGCGTGGGATGCCACAGGTTGCTGCAGCCAACAAGCTTCGACTGAACCACGCATCTCTGACCAATGATGATACCTCCGTCCACTTTCCGCATGTGGACTCGCACAACAGAGTTTTAGGTGTGTCGTAACCTGCGGCAGGTTT
>NW_021151828.1:0-457 GCF_002837175.3 Physeter macrocephalus | reverse complement strand
CGATTAATTCTCCCACACCAACATGCCCGCTGCTGGTGCAGCAAAACACGCCATTGCTCTGAGAAACCTGCTGCAGGTGCATTTTCTTGGATTATGTCGTTACATTTTAACGCATTCAAGAGTTCTAAAATTTGAGCAGCAGCTGCAAAACACATTTTGCACACGGTCACGTCTGTTCTACGTGGCCAACGTGTGAAAACGCTTAATTTCACCCATCGTCTTCTCTTGAGCAGTGTATCTCCTGTGCATTGAACTGGCGGCTCTTTCTCTAGCACGCCCAGAGGTACGAAAGTTCCACAAACCCTCTGTGTGGACAAGGAAAGAAGATTGCCCCTTCTTCAGCTTCGTGCGTTTTCCTAGAAATAAGCCTGCATGCTATAGTCGATGTATTCACATTCCATTTCACTTATCGAGACCTAGTCCATTTTGCCCGTCGTAAGCCGTGTATTGGGGACAG
>NW_021151827.1:0-2643 GCF_002837175.3 Physeter macrocephalus | reverse complement strand
TCCCGCCCCTAACACACAGCTCCCCTCCCCCCGGCCGTGGCGGCGGCGGCGCGCTCTGCTCTTTTACTCTCCTGGCCCCACTCCTCCTGCGCTTCGCCCCTTACCTCCCCGCAGCCCTGCTCGCTGGCCGATGGAAAAGGGAGGTGGGAGAGGGCGGGGATCCGACAGGAGAGAAAAAGGCAAGCTTCTGTTTCCCTAGCCAGCCTCCTTGTGCTGCCCTCTGGCCGCTGGTGGCCCCTGCCGGGGCGGGTCCTCGCGTTCTCCACCCAGAGTGCACCCGGGGGCCTCAGGAGACCGTCTGGGGACCTGTGCACTGCCCCTTCCCCTGACAAGGACGACGCACTCTGGCCGAAGGCTTCCATCTCGCCCCTCCCTGCCCGCTCTGCCGCCTTCCCTTTGCCCTGCACTTGGATCTCGGGCCCCACGGGCAGCGACTCGTACAGCTCCCTCCCGCGGCCTCCGCTTGGCCCCGGGCAGCCGTCCGAGTGCAGGCTGTTGGCAAAGCCGCCCTCTCTCACCCAGCCATGGAGGCTCAAGCCAGCCTCTGCCTCCCGACTTCTCCAGCTAGGACGCAGGCGCCAGTCTCTGTCCCACCCACGGGACAGTCTCAGTGGCTGGGGACACCATCGCGGTGGCTCGCGCTTCAGGTGCTGCTACTCTGGTGGCAGCTGGAAGTGGCCCTGGGAACGTCTGCAAGCTGGGGAGTGATGTGCCCCTCTCTCCTCTCACAGACGACTCCTCTCTCTACTAGCAGCTCTGCCTGACCTCAGGTGCGCAGGGGAACACGCAAGGGGGCCACCAGTGTGGCCGGAGCACTAACTCATCACATGGACCCAGCTGTCAGCTCCCAGCGGGCTGGGACCCATCCCTGCCCCTGTCCTGCGGGGAAGGCCGTGGACACGCCACACCCTCTCTGCAGGGCCTCGCCCCCTGCCTCTCGGACCCTCGACCTTCTCGTCCACTGCCCGCTTGGGGTCATGGTGACTGGACCCGTTCAGCTCTCCTGCAAGTCCTTCATGGATGTGGCCAGGACCTCGCTTTAGAAAGAACACCCTCTTGCAGAGTCAATCCGGCTTACACTGGGTCAAGGGTAGGCTGGCGGTAGGTTCCCAAATATGCAGAGGAGACACTGAGCCCTGTGTCACTGGAGGTGATCACGCTTGATATGAGATACCGTACATAGGACTGGGTGAAAGGTGGGACGAAGAGTCTTCATTACTCTGTTCATTATTTGACTATCTTTAGTGAGTTCCTCTTGACATTTTCCACCCAGTGCATCCCAGTAGCTCTAAGTTTTCTGCCGTATCCATAGAATAAGCAGTGACAGGATAGGAAAAAAACGATTTAAAAAACCGGCCAACGTTCAAGATTTGAATCCCTAAAGCCATCCCAACAGGCATACTTCCCACCTTCTAGAATCCACTCTGCCTCACCAGTGTGAGGCACCAAAAGACCTCTGAAAAGCACATTTAAAATCGGATCCATTTGCCAAGCTAGTGGTGTCTTTCTATTACCCACCACACTCGGGGGAGGCAGCCTGTCTGGGAAGTTGTTTTCAATTCATCTTGCATTGTGTGGTGCCCTTTCCCATAGAGGAAACCTGCTCATGTAAAGAAGCAGCCACCGTTAGGGGGCAGCACTTGTACTGCATCTTAAACACACCCTGATTCATGAGGCAGCCCTCAGCCCTCAGCCCCCTGGGAGCAGCACTGCTCTCAAGGACTGAAGCGGCCTGAGCACTTACAGGAAAACAATTTGTTGACCCCAGTCTAGGTTTGCACTGTTCAATTTTTCAACTGACATTGGCAACAAAGGCCTCTATAAAGCCTATGCAACCAGTTCCAATTAAAACACCTTTGCAAATAAACCAGATTACACAGTCACAGACTCCTACAATGTCCGGGTTCCGAAAAATCAAATTCCCAAAGTGAATTCCTCAAAACTAACCTGAAATGTTACATATTTAACTTTTCCTAAGAATGGAAATGTGATATAACATAGTCGTTTACAAGGTGAAATTCAGGTACTAAGAAGAAGTAATAATACAATGAAGACAGCAATGTATAAAAGCTGTTGATCAAAAATGACAATAAGATAAAAAGAGACTAGTTGAGGGGCTAGCATTGGGAGATGACCAGCGGCTTTCTTCCTCATATTTTTCTCTTTTTTTTTCGTTTTTTAAAATTGAGGTATAGTTTTAAGTACAACATTATATAAGTTTCAGGTGTACAACACAGTGATTCACAATTTTAAAGGCTATAACTCCATTTATAGCTATTATAAAACACTGGCTATATTCTCTGTGCTGTATAATATATCCTTGTAGCTTATTTATTTTATATATAGTAGCCTGTACCTCTTAACCCCCCACCCCTATCTTGCCCCTCCCCCTTCCCTCTCCCCAGTGGGAACCACTAGGTTGTTCTCTATATCTGAGTGTGTTTCTTTTTGTTACACTTACTACTTTATTTTTTAGATTCCACATATAAGTGATAACATACAGTACTTGTCTTATTATTTCACTAAGCATAATAGCCTCCCAAGTCCATCCGCGTTGTTGCAAATGGCAAATTTTCATTCTTTTTTTCGGTTGAGTACTATTCCATTGTATGTATATGTATATATGTGGATATGTGTGTGTGT
>NW_021151826.1:0-2644 GCF_002837175.3 Physeter macrocephalus | reverse complement strand
TCCTCGCCAGAAGGAGGATGGTTGAGAAGACAATGACCTCAGTGTAGACGGACTTCGTGCTGGGGTCAAGAAAGGGGAGCTTCAGGTATAGGGCTTTGGTCGCTGCTGGTTTGATAGATTAAGCTGAACACCGTCATGCCTGTGGAATTTTACTGAGAATGACGGGCAAAAGCATTCCAGCAGCCAAGGAGAAGGCCTTTTCTTCCTGAGGCAGAAAGCCTTTTGGCAATGCCATGGGAAGGGCCTTGCTTCCTGGCTGGTGAGAGAAAGGTCACGGTGCAGGAGGAGAAATGGCCACTCTGTGTGGAGTCCTGGCGTTGCTCAGAGAAGTTTGGCCGAGGGCAGCTTTCATTGGGACCGGTGACCGCTGGTGGAATCATTTGAAAGGCCGAGTCTTTAGCGTTACGTGGGGGGACCTGTCTCTTACGTCGTAGGGCTTGCTTTCTGGGAACTGCAGGGAATGCTACGTGCCGAACACTCTCCTTATGTGGGTGATCTAATGGAAGTCAAGTGCACGGGGTGCCCCTCAGGAAACCGTCACACATATTATCCAGAGGCACTCGAAACCTGCACTCATCACAGTGTGCACGGTAGCATCGTCTACAGTGAAAGATGTGTAAAATACGTATACCACGAGCTGCTCTCCAAAGACCATGGGGAAGTCTGATGCATGCTGCCTCTCAGAATCCTCACACATCGGTTTGAATCGGCTTTGGTAACCCTTTGGTCCCTTTGAATAAGGCTACATTTCCACTGGCACTGCTACATTACAACGGTTTCCCCACGTTACTTTATACCTGCCTTCACGAAGGAGAGGCAAGGGTGAGTGGGGTAGAAAGCGTTTCCACTGCCTTATCGATCTGCAAGCCGACCAGAAAATAGTTCTGCCATCTCAAATGGAGGCGAAAGGAACTTCGGGCACGCCGTACTCTCTCTGTCACACAGTCCTCCGCAAAGGAAGCAGTGTTTCAGAATGGTAGCAAAGGTCCTCCGTACTCTTCGTGGACAGCTGAAGGACGAGAAATGCTCCGCTTCCTTTCCTGGGGTGGGTGTCTAGAGACGAGCGCTTTGAAGTATGTATGAAAGGCTCGTGTCCTGCTGGGAAAACGGATGTGAGTTTTCCTAGCACAAGGACGGTTGAGAAGACCTCGACCGCCAATGAGACAGTACGTCGCTGCTGGAAAGCTGGAGGAGAGCTTTAGGCAGAGGACTCTGTCGCTGCTGCCTCTAGAGGCGCAAGTGAAGCACCTCCTGCCTGCGGTAGTAAGCTGAGAATGATAGGAAGAGCAGTCGACATGCTAAAGGGAAGTAGCTTCCTTACTGAAGCAGCAAGCCTTCCTGCAATGCGAGGGGAAGGGCTTTGTGTTCCTGGGCTGTGAGAAAAACGGGAATGTGGCAGAAGGAAAATTTGTCACCGTGCTTTGAGGGCCGGCAGTGCTCAGGGGAGATTTTTCTGAGGGCAGCTTTCCGGGCGAACGTTGAATGCTAAGCGGAAGCATTTGGAAGGCGGAGTCTTTAGTGTTACCAGCTTACACCGGTTTCCTTTCCAGGAGCAGTAGTGCTTGCTTCCCGGGTACTGCAGGGAAAGTCTAGTGGCAGAGCCCTTCCCTGAGGTGGAGGATCAAATGGAAGTCAAGGGCATGGTGAGCGTTTTTAAATGGCCAGCCATGCAAATTCAAAAGCGGCCCTTGAACCATGCCCTGGGGTCAGCATACACGGTGGATTCATCTCCAGTGAAGGCTGTGTGCAATGTGTGTCGTCCTAGCTTCTCGCTGTCGACCATGGGTGAGTCTCCTGCATGCCGGACCTCAAAAATGTGCCCCACTGTATCGATTTGGCTTTTGAAACTCTTCAGTCACTTGGGAATAAGCTACAGTCCCTCTGGAAGGCCTACGCTACAACGGTTTCCGCGCGTTACTTTATAGCTTCCTTCAGGTAAGGGTGAGCTGCCTAGAAATCGTTGCCACTGCCTGAAATCATCCGTATTCTGACCAGAGATACTTTCCTCTTGTCAAATTGAGGCAAAAGGAATTCCTCTTCCGTTGTACTCTCTGCCCAAGAGCACACACCAGAGGGCGCAGTGTGGTAGAATGGAGGCAGAGCTCTGCAATCCTCTTCCTCTTCGGCGGAATGATAAGAAGCCCTCAGCTTAGTATCCGAGTGTGACTAGAGTCGACTGCCTTTACGTTTGTTTGAAAGGCTGGTGTCCTACTGCGGAAAAAAAACATACCTGAGTTCTCCCAGGCACAAGGAGGATGGTTTAGAGGACATCGAGCCCTCTGGAGATGGACTTTCGCACTTGGATCACGTGAGGAGTGTTGTCGGCATAGGGCTTTGGTCGCTGCTGCTTCTCGGGCCTAAGCGGAACACCCTCCTCCTCGTGGTATTTAACTGAGAAATGGACGAAATAGCCTTCAACTTGCCCAAAGGGAAGTAGTGTAATTTTTGCAGCAGATAGCCTTGCTTCAAGGCCATGGGAAGGGCCTTCTGTACCTGCCAGCTGAGGAAAAGGTATTCTGCCAGAAGGAGAAATTCGCACTTTTGTGGATCCCTTTGGTATTCTTTTCTAACTTTATAGATTGGAATCCTCTACCTTTTTTTATTGATGAGTCTGGCTAAAAGTTTTTGAATTTTGTTTACCTTT
>NW_021151825.1:1366-2644 GCF_002837175.3 Physeter macrocephalus | reverse complement strand
CTTCGAAAACGCTGCGTCCTCAACGGGCGGCCGTCCGCCCTACATGCATTAGCAGCATTCAAGGTTGTCGTGTAAAAGATTAGAGTTGCTCAGCATGAAAGAAGGAAAAGCAACAAAAAGCATTTCCGCCATACTTAACCTCAGAAAACGAGCAAAGTGCCTATACCAGACTACGCGAAACTGAGGACTTTAGGGGTACAGACATAGGAGTTGAAAAGTGGTAAACGATACCCTTTACTATATTGTAAGCATTATGGATACAGACGTAGGAAATACGCTTTACTATATTGTAAACGCGAGCTACTTTTGTGTGGAGCGCGAGGAAGGTAGTGACTTAGGAGGATAGTAACTGCATGCCGATTATAGAGAACGGTATATCTGTAATACTCCAAGGACCAAGATGAGTCCAGGCTGCTTGTGGGCAAGTCCTGAAAGGCAGCCTCTCGTAGGATATAAACAGGACTGTGATGATTGTAGTTGCTGCTGAGTCTGCAATTGAAAGGAGGTAGCTGGGCTATTTTGAAGAAGCTTTCGTTACGTATCTCTCGTAGAAAGGAGAATGCAGCCGGCTTGGAACAGACAACAGCACGAATATTCCCCTCTGCGGTACCTATTCACGAAGGATTCTATTCTGCACGCATGACTTACACATCCCGTGTAACGGACTCCATATGAAGTGACTCGTTTGTTTCGTTGCAGATGTCACATTGTACACGTTTTCCACAACTGACCCGCGTCTGCTTCCTCCACTGTTCTCCTTTTTTGTGTATGCGTCAAAGCGAAGTTCTCAAAAATCCGTTACACCCGGGGTATCTATATGCACGTTTGAAAAGGTTTCAGCCTTTGCCGAATATTACACTTGGTGGGTGCTATACTATTGTAGAGCAGACACAGTAAGCACACGAAGCTGTACACACACTGCATAGAGAGGTGCTTCAGAGTATCCGATGCTGTCACTCATACGCTACAGCTGTGCTGCTATATCTTCAAGTATATGTGTCACACGCATATACACTAGTAGGCAAGCTTGGTATACGTCTCTGTACTACAAGCGGAAGTAGCTGTGTAGAACGCTATCCCTATTTCTGAATAACGCCAATAAACAGGGGAAAACTTCTCCCTTCTGTTGTATGCTAGTTACTAAAAGTGTTCATCGCCTCGCGTACACAAATCTAAACCCACGCGTTGTCCTCCGCGCAGGAACCGTTTGTGAATATTCCTACCGGTCGTGACAATGGAGAAGACAGAACCGCAGATCCAGGGAAACGATTCCTATTG
>NW_021151825.1:0-829 GCF_002837175.3 Physeter macrocephalus | reverse complement strand
TGACATCAACAGCAGCAGCCAAACCGTGCGGAGAAAAAGAAGGGGGAGCAGCAACAGCAGTTCGAGCAGGCGCAGCAGCAGGCAATTCAGAAGAATCAGCCGCTGCATGACGCGGAAAGGAAGCAGCAGAAGCATAAGCTACAGAATGACAGAGGACGGTGCGGTGGCGGTCGCCTCTGTTGAATGGACCAGAAGAGGTTGCAGCACATGGGCCCGGCGAGAGATCTCTCGAAGGTGAGTAGGGTCGAGAAGGGGAATAATTGTGACGTAACCAAGAGGAAGAAGATGAGGAATACGGAACAGGATACGAATGAAGTGGATGCTTGAAGAAAGGCACTTGTTTCTGGGGCTCAGGTGACCCAGAAGCACCATACATCGGACACCATACGCGCCTTCTTTCCTCTCCCCCTCCTTTCTCTCTTCTTCCTGCTTCATCTCTTGCTCTCCTTCGTGACGTCCCTTCCACCTCACCAGGATACCCCTCCTCTCCACTGCCGCTGGTGCCGCTGCCGCTTCTATTTCTACTTTTCATCCGGCTACTGACGTTGCCCTCCGCCGTCACGACACGCCACGAAGCCTGGGAAGAATGTTCCAACGTGCTGCTGCTGCTATTTGCATAGCTCTCCTCGCCAGCTTCCGCACTTGTCTGCTGCTGCTGCTGTTCTTCCTCCTCTGCGCTTACAGCAGCAGTGTCAGAAAAGCGGCTGCCTCTTACAGGAGAGGTACTGCGTCCTCTTTCAATAACAACAGGATCACGGGAAGAAAAGGCTTCTGCCATTATAGTTGTCTCCACTCCTTCTGCTACTGCTCGCGTTTCAGCATCCTCTCC
>NW_021151821.1:2496-2647 GCF_002837175.3 Physeter macrocephalus | reverse complement strand
CTGCTGCTACTGCTGCTGCTACTGCTGCTGGTACTGCTACTGCTGCTGCTAGTGCTACTGCTGCTGCTTGTGCTACTGCTGATGGTGCTCCTGCTGCTGCTGGTGCTGCGTTTTAGTGCAGGCGAGATCGTCTTCTCGCTGCCCCCTTCGT
>NW_021151821.1:0-777 GCF_002837175.3 Physeter macrocephalus | reverse complement strand
AACAGCTTCAGGAAGACCAACAGCAGCAGCAGCAAGTGGATCCTCTTGTGAGGCTATTAGAGAACCTGCTGCTGCTGCTGTTGCAGCTGTGCATGCACTGCAGCAAGACTCACTGCTGCAGCCCCTGTGGCAGTTTGATTGGCAGCTGTTCGGTGCCCTGCATTTATCTCCTGCTGCGTTACTGAATTTCCTCATGCACCACCTGCAGCAGACTGAGCAGCAGCAGCAACAGCAGAGGCTGATGGAAGCGCAGCTGCTGCTGCAGCAGGATGAAGAAGAAGACCAGGAGGACAGCAGCTTCTTGCAGGTGAGATTGACACATATATTTTTTTTGAAGGGGAAGCCCACACAAGACAGGCTGGCCCCCATGCATGCACGCCCCCCACCAATGCATACAAGTATGTGTGTGTGTATGTTTGTGGGGAACAACGTGAAGCAGCGTCTGTGCGGGGTGTATGTACACCGCACATACACCAAAGGCAATGCATGTTGTGTGCATGGTGCGCGGTGTATGTACACCGCACATACACCAAAGGCAATGCATGTTGTGTGCATGGTGCGCGGTGTATGTACACCGCACATACACCAAAGGCAATGCATGTTGTGTGCATGGTGCGCGGTGTATGTACACCGCACATACACCAAAGGCAACGCGCGTGTGTGCATGCACCTTTATGTGTATGCCAATACGTGCCGGTAGGAGGGAGGTCTCCCAGTTTCGCCGAGAATGCATTTCTGCGTGGTTAGAGAATAAAAAGTCTCCGATTTTTTTCATGT
>NW_021151820.1:1936-2647 GCF_002837175.3 Physeter macrocephalus | reverse complement strand
TGTAGATTACCCAGATTTTGACAGGTTAGAAAGTCAAGGAGGAATACTTTTTTTCTGAAGATATAAAAGCTCTTGTAAACTGAGCTGTTATTGGAAGTTAGAAATTTTTTGTTGCTGTTGTATTGCTTTTTGTTTTCATAGTTATTCTGCTTGCATCTCCCTTGTTAAACCTTTGATTTGGGGAAGAGTGACATTCCTGGAAATGAGTTTACAGAATTCTTCTCAAAAACAGAAGGAAATGGTTCTCACCTAAATATTAAAAATTAATCTCTATAGTGGTGTACTAACAGAATTGTGATTCAGGTATAACAATTCTATGAAATGTAATTAAACACACAATATATATATTTTTCTTTTGAATTGCCATTTTTTCTATTTAAAAGTACAATTATAATCGTAGTTCTTTGTAAGAAGTCAAATTTTACAAGATTAAAGGAAAAGAATATTTTACCACTTGCCATCCTTTTCCACTCCCTGAAAAGACCAACGTAATGTGTAGCTTTCTCATTTTATCCAGGTTTATCCTAAACCCCAGAAAAATATTTTTTAAAATGCAAAAAAAAAAAAAGTAAATTAAGCTACGGTTAAGGATTAGGGTTTAGGTTACGGGATAGGGTACGGGTTAGGGTTAGGCAGCCGTAACTGCAGTCCCTTGTCTATCCTGACCCTCAGGACCTACACCTGTTCCTTGGACCTGGCCGGTGCAGCAAG
>NW_021151820.1:0-1141 GCF_002837175.3 Physeter macrocephalus | reverse complement strand
GTTTTACTTGGGGAGGGTGGGAACAGTCCAGCAGCAGCTGGCCTGGGGGTCAGCTCACGTTTACTCAGGGACGCCTCGGCACGGTCCCCCAGCTTTGCAATGAGGACGCTCCTTGCGGGGGGCGGGGGCCTGCTGGCTGCATGGGAGACGATTCCCCACCTCTGACTAACTTCAGAATTGTTTACAACTGGAGCAAGTGTCCTGATGGGGTTTTCCTCTGTGTAACTAGTGGCTTCTTAATTAGCAACGTGAACGGTGATATCAGAGGTCCTGAATCCGGATGGAAATACTTATCCCCAACTTGTACAGGTGTAAAAACCTGGGGAGGCCGTGTGCAGCCGGCACCCTTAGGGATGGGCTTCCGACTGACCCCTCAACGTTCTGGTGTCCAGCCACTGCTTTAGAATTTCTGGGGCCCAATGCTGACTCTAAGGGTTCTGTAACCCAGCTTCTGTTGGCCTTTAATGAGACCCGCACTTCCAGGCTCCTGTCGAGCAGGGTCCGTGGGACGGTTCTGTGGCTTCTGTAACAAATGACCCCAAACTGGGTGGTTTAAAACAGCAGGAATTCATCCTCCCCCAGTCCTAGAGACCAGACATCTGAGATCAAGGTGTTGCAGGATGGAAGTCCCTCCAGAGGCTCCAGGATAGGGCTCCTCCTGCCTTTTCCAGCTTCTGGGGGCTCCAGGCGTCCCAGGCTTGCGGCTGCAGCCCTCCCCTGTCTGCCTCTGCCTTCACGTGGCTTCTCCTCTGTCTGTGTCTCTCTTTTGTCTCACAAGGAGTCTCTCAATTGGATTGAGGGCCACGCTAACCCATAGACGTCCTCACCTCGAGATCCTTTACATATACAAAGACGCTTTTCACAGATATGGTCCTGTTCCTGTGTTCTGTGGGGGGGGGGGCACATCGTTGGGGGTCAGCGTTCAACCCATTACCTGTGTATAAAATAACCCTCATTTTAGGAGGTTACCAAGGTCCCGTATAGACTGGCACAGGTAGCAGCCAGCCGCCATGTGGGTGGGGGTCTGGGGAGAATGAGGACCCTGGAATCACCTGGAAAGGATGAAGTCCTGGCTGCATTAGGTGAGATCTTCCACCACGGGGCCCGTGGCAACAGCCACTCCACTCTGTCCGTGGAAAGG
>NW_021151819.1:0-2647 GCF_002837175.3 Physeter macrocephalus | reverse complement strand
TAAAGAAGCCACTATGTGCACCAGACGTGGTACTGTGGGCGTTCCTGGAACAGCTTTGCCATAATGTCTTTATGGCCGTTGGTGAAAATGCTCAGGTCTCCCAAGAGGCGTACGCTACCTCAGGAGCTCTACAACTGAGGTTCCGGCAAGGATGAATTTGTCGGATATAATGCACCCCTTCAGTGCAACATAGTGCTGCATTCACGTTTTACAAAAGACATTAACTCTTCTTACACCCAAGTGTAGTGTCACACAGAAACGTGGACCCTTCCATATACGCGAGCTGTCACGAGAAGGTTTTGCAGTCGAAGCATCTCTGCAGCCAGTGAGTTTTGTCCCCCATACACTATTTCCTTGCGATACGCACAATCGTGCCAAAAACCGTCTCCTCTTTTGGTCTGCCCTTTTCTTCTTATATACCTGCGGCACCTGGCACAAACGCACTTCCTGCAGTCGCTGGAGCTACTTTATTAGTGGCTGTGCTCTACGGCTACCACTTACCTGCTTTCTGAAGTTTCTCGGATGCAAACGGCGACTCCGGCGTACCGACTTACTGGCTACTTTTTTCCTATCTCTGCGCCAACGTCCTCCTAATATAAGCTGACCAAACTGGATTTTGGCAAAAAGTCTTATATACAAACCGTTGACAGCTGTCCGTAGCTGGACCTCCGTGGTCCTGAAATGGTTGAAAAAACGACGTGTACACCCGCTGGATTTGACTGCCGCGTACGACCGCCCTTGATCTAGTATAGCCTCAACAATGTCGTACTACTAGTGAGTTTCCTCGCGGCGCCACGTGGCTCAACCTCTCTTTTCGACATTTGACAACACAGTCTCAGAGTTTTTGTGTCAACTCGCTTTCAGTAAGTGCTTTTCTTGCCTCACATGAACTGAGACAACCTATTCGCCAACGTGTCGCCTGCATTTTTCGTTGGCGACTCCTTTTTCACGTTAGGCTGACGCCTCCATGGCGAGCACACATCTCCAAACAGCAATGAAAATGACCCAGTCCTGCGATGCCTGCGGCATTGTGTAAGCTGGTAGCTCCTGAAGGGCCTGCAAAACGGGAGCGTGGAGCGTATTTGTTCCAAAGGGTACACAGTGATGTGCTTTCAGTGTAGAAGCAGTACTACTACGATAGCACGGGTACAGCGCACGCATGTGTCGTTCTGGCTTGAACGAATCGCATGGCGGGTTTGCAGTATGAGAACATTTACATCGACGCGTTTGATGTCAGCAGAGTTGCCGGCGCTTACAGTACCCGGGACACGCACGTACACACGGGACTGGAGATTCGTGGCGCATCTACGTTTGCATTTGTATGAAGTGTATATGCCAGCACTCGCACACACGGTTATCCGCATATATAGCTGCACGGTGCCAGGAGACACGTTATCTCCTTGACACATAGAGCAAGCGTTCGCATCAGCCACTCACATGTGAACCACCCCTTGCTTCGCTCAAAGGCCACTGGCTTTGTGTGATGCTGACGATTCCCCCGCGCACTTACATATGCGCGCAGCATATCCGAGCTCCAGTGTGCAGGCCCCTGAGGCGTACATTTAAGTAGCATTTCCCCTGTATCCCGAAGACTACTCTACGTGGCACATCGTGGAAAGGGAAACGGGCTGGATGATTCGCAGCACTGGAGCGTTCCGCAGCCGCTTGCGTAGGTAGCATTTTAGCTCGTCATCGTTGCCCTCCGCTGCACCTATCGAAATGGGACATCACTGGCTGGTAGACGCTTCCAGACTTAGATACCGAGTTGCCGGTAGCAAGTCGAGAATATCTGAGCATTCTACTGGATGCGCAGGCGCGGGCTGCAGCCCTCCGGAGGAAAGCACTTGTTTTACAAGCTGAGGTGGACAAGTTTGATGAACGGATACAACTTTTGAAGGCGAAAAAGAGCGCACGTGGTTCACTGAACCGTGGGCGACGAAATACGGAAGCTATCAGGGACATGCAACGGATTGCCGATTTGCGTCGCCAACAACTGACAGCAGAATTGGCAGCACTGAAAAAAGAGACTACAATCCTTGCCACTCAGCTGCAGCAGCTAGAAGCCGTGGTGCGAAAGAGAACATCTGACCGGGCTCGTCACGAGACGGCAGCACCAGTGCTACGGGACATCGTTAAATGGATTTCAACACTATGCGAGACACCTCTGCCTCCCCTTCCTTCTTGAACGACGTGATCAGTGATAGTGAACTGGTAAAGTAGTATAATACTGTGAGCAGATAACGCCACACATCTGGGCACGCTCATAGGCGTCCCACTATATCTGCCGGACGGTTGAGCTTCATTTGCCAGTGAAGTTGCAACAGTTTAAGCGCGAAGCAAATAACGGAGACACCGACAAGACGGTTTTATACTAACGCTGATATTTGGGGCAAAGTGGGGCGCGTTTTGGAATCGTGACAAAAGGATAATAACCTATTATCGAAAAAATATCGGGAGTAGACGGCATCAAGGCACATTTTTCCTGATTTTGTGCTCCACCGAAACATTGCTGTCGTGCTTGCTTTTGCAAGACTGCTACCCGCGTAAAACGGGGACCCTTGAGCTGTACGCTGCGACATAATAACAGCAGCCCGGTGGCCCTGGCAACTCTTCACCTGAGCAGAATGATTCAATTACAGGAGAGCAG
>NW_021151818.1:0-2648 GCF_002837175.3 Physeter macrocephalus | reverse complement strand
AAAAAAAAAAAATATTCCTATTTTTATGCCAATTCCACATATTGGGTAAGGGAAGCTAAGGGAAATGTAGGGGGGTGTAAATTCATACTGCCAGTAAGAGAACAATAGTTAAAAGCACAGACTTGATTCTAAATACCATTCTACACAAAAGAAACCAGAGCTCCTTGGGAAATGGCTGATTCCAGGGCCGGAACAGGGAAAGTACAAGAAGAGCCAGGAATATCTGCCTGTACCAAAAGAAATTTTCAAAGAAAAATAGGGGTACATCTAAAAGGACACAGGAACAAGATTTACGGGGCTTCCATTGTTCCACTGACCAAATCTGGGCAAATTGGAGCATCAAACTGAATCGCGATGGTAATGGGTTTATATACCCAGTGAATAAAATATATGTCGATGAGCTCATAGGATATCAATGAATAATTTACAAATGAGGGTCAGAGAAAAGCTCTTCATTGCAGAAGAATCCCAACTAGTAAATGGGGGGAAATGATGGAGTTGGAAATGCACGATTTTTCAACCATCATATATTAGTGGGTTTAGGGAAGAATCATCAATGATGGTAGAACAGGGTATTTCCATAGTCTCCAAGTATCCCCCCACAATATATTTAAGTGGACAAAGGGAAAATAATAACTTTACTTTGGGGTAACCTGGTGAATACAACCTTAACCAAGTGATCAAATTTAACCTCACCAGTACAGAATAAATAAATAGCATGTGCCGACTGATATAATGCACTGAGAAGGATGTACTATCACTTTCGTCGTTTCCCTGGCAAAGATACACAAGCTGAATCTAGTCATGAGAATCGAAAATCAGGCAAACCCAAATTGAGGGGCATGGCTCATACTTTCAAAACTTTTATGGTCGTTCAAGACAGTAAGTCTGAGGACCTGTCCCAGACTGAAGAAGACTGAAGTGAAACAACAAATACATACAAGCGTGATTCTAGACTGGAGAGTAGAACAGAAAATTATAAAACTTTCTATAAATGACATCGTTGAGATAATTGCCACATCTGAATAAGGTCTGTGATGAGATACATAATAGTACTGTATCAATGTTAGTTTCCTGACTTTGATAATTGTACAGTGCTTACCCCAAAGGATGCCCTAGTTCTCAGGAAGTAACACTGCAGTATTTAGGGGTCAAAGGACATGCCTGCAGCTTACTCTCAAACGATTTAGAAAAAGTTTGTATGTATGTGCACCTGCGTGTGGTGTGTGTATGGACAGGAAAACAAGACAGTGAGACAGACAGAAAGAGAAAGGTGGAGGAGAGAGAGAAAGAGAGAGAACAAATATGGGAACTATTACCTACTGTGGAATATGGGTGAAGTAGAAATGGGAGTTCCTTGCACTATTTTTGAAACTTTTCTCTAAATTTGAAATTATTTCCCCCAAAAAGTATCTCCCTCACAAAAAGTAATGTGGGTTCAGCTACCCACTGGGATCATTTCCCGTGTCCTTCATTATTAACTGTGTGATCACAGAAAAGTTACTTAATCTCTGAATTCAAGGTTTTTGACTAGTACATAGGGGTAATCACTGAGCTTACCTACCTCCTCAGGCCATGGTAAGGATTAAATGAGACGATGCATATAATATGTTTTGAGCAATAGATTGGATGCAGGGAATACTCAACAGAACTTAAGCCTCTCTAACGTTTCTGATTCTTTAAAAAGTAAAGTACATCATTAACCTAGACACTTCTGGTCTCGGTACTCAGATCTTACTGTGTCACTGAGGTGCCCGCTAGGAGGCAGACTCTCTGTGCCTGTGGGGGCTTACAGTGCACAGTACAAGTTAGCTTTCACCATGATTATAATCATTAGGCCCGATATTTCTGATCTTAATGTCCAGCCTCCTACCACTCCACTTAGCTGCCTTGGTGTGTTCCTGGGGCCAAAGAAATCCTCACATTAACACCTAGTAGGTACTAAAGTCACTAGACTCGTATGTATGCCACGTAAACTGTTCAGGGAGAACTGAAATATTGTTCACCCTTCCTTCGGATCAGTGCAGTGGGTTACAGCAGAGAGCTACAAACTTCCACACATGGCAACCCTGGGGAGCAGGTTTTAAATCTCTCTTTAAGAAGTAAGTACACAGGCTCAAAGAGGTAGAGAGGCTCGCCCCAAATCACAAACTAGGGAGAGGTGGCACATAGAATATCTCACCCATGGCCTTGCTGCTAACCTGAGCTGCCTTCAGCTCTGCCAGTGCACAGCATCAGGAAGCACCGTCTTCCTACCTATAGACTCACTGGAGGTAGAGAACACCGTTTAGCTCTCATGTATACCCTGACATTGAATTCACCCCCAAGGACATATATGGGAAGAGGGTTTGTCCCTTTAACCTGGGAAGAGGGATTTCTTTATACATTTCAAGGAGCCTCTAGAAACAAGTTACATGAGGTGGTTTTCTGAGTGTACACTAAAAACTCAAAGAGGCATGGGATGCCTGATGCCATAAGGGTTTTGTGTTTTTGTTTTTTAATGAAACTAGATAGTTTAGTGTAGCTTACATAGGTGGTAGGTGAAGCTACAATGAGCAATGAGAAGAGATACTGGGGGCTTCCCCGGGGGGGCTTCCCCGGTGGCGCAGTGGTTAAGAATCTGCCTGTCAAGGCAGGGGACACGGGTT
>NW_021151817.1:2454-2649 GCF_002837175.3 Physeter macrocephalus | reverse complement strand
TGCGCCTGCAACGAAGAGAGGGCACGAATGTGTTCGCACGTTTACGTATCAACGCATATATGCATCTCCGTCATTCATTCACACCTATACGTGTACACTAAAATGATATGGTGTCTGTGTGCGAGGACACGATGACAAGCAGTGGGGATGTTACATATACGCTATAGTCGAGCAGCTGCGGCGTTTTACATGCAA
>NW_021151817.1:0-577 GCF_002837175.3 Physeter macrocephalus | reverse complement strand
CTACGCCGTCGTCCTGCGTATCAGCCGGTTTCGCTGAAGAGAGCTCTTGTATTGTCATCCTTTGTATCTGTGTGCTGGTATCAGGTCTTCTCGTTACCGCAGTTGGCAGCTAAGACAGTCCTCAACGGCATGCGCCGCGTTCTCCCTCTGCGTCACTTCTACAGCGTAATTCTGTCAACAGACTAGATGTATTTGTTGTTACTTCTAGAGGGGCAAAGTAAGGACCTGGTGTCTGCTGACGTGCTCAGGTACTTCCCAAGTATGGTTTCTCCCAGAGACCATTAGTACGTCTCTAGATGAAGCGGTGAACCAAGTGCTGCGACTACAAGAGCGAGCAGCTCCGTCGAGCGCCCAGCTCCACGTCCGCCATATAAAGTGAATTGTACTTCCCCCGCCTGCGCTGGGGTACCACAAGGATTCTGTACGGCTGCCGTGTGCTACAGCAGTAACTGTGCCAAGATCTCCAGTATTTAACACCCTGCGACGCAGTTCGCCGCTTGTAATGCAGACACGAGCGCAAGAAGTGTTGCCCCCGACATGAACGACAGCCCTAACTGCCATCTACTGCACGCTTTCC
>NW_021151816.1:1338-2649 GCF_002837175.3 Physeter macrocephalus | reverse complement strand
GAGAAATGTCTATTTAGTTCTTCTGCCCATTTTTGGATTGGGTTTTTTGCTTTTATGATATTGAGCTGCATGAGCTGCTTCTAAATTTGGAGATTAATCCTCTGTCAGTTGCTTCATTTGCAACTATTTTCTCCCATTCTGAGGGTTGTCTTTTGGTATTGTTTATGGCATCCTTTGCTGTGCAAAAGCTTTTAAGTTTCGTTAGGTCCCATTTGTTAATTTTTGTTTTTATTTCCATTTCTCTAGGAGGTGGGTCAAAAAGGATCTTGCTGTGATTTATGTCATAGAGTGTTCTGCCTATGTTTTCCTCTAAGAGTTTGATAGTGTCTGACCTTACATTTACGTCTTTAACCCACTTTCAGTTTATTTTTTGTGTATGGTGTTAGGGAGTGTTCTAATTTCACATTTTTACATGTACCTGTCCAGATTTCCCAGCACCACTTATTGAAGAGGCTGTCTTTTCTCCACTGTATATTCTTGCCTCCTTTATCAAAGATAAGGTGACCATATGTGTGTGGGATTATCTCTGGGCTTTCTATCCTGTTTCATTAACCTATATTTCTGTTTTTGTGCCAGTGCCATACTGCCGTGATTACAGTAGATTTGTAGTATAGTCTGAAGTCAGGGAGCCTGATTCCTCCAGCTCCATTTTTCGTTCTCAAGATTGCTTTGGCTATTCAGGGTCTTCTGTCTTTCCATACAAATTGTGAATTTTTTTGTTCTAGTTCTGTAAAAAATGCCAGTGGTAGTTTGATAGGGATTGCATTGTATCTGTAGATTGCTGTGGGTAGTAGAGTTATTTTCACAATGGTGATTCTTCCAATCCAAGAACATGGTATATCTCTCCATCTACTTGTATCATCTTTAATTTCTTTCATTAGGGTCTTATAATTTTCTGCATACAGGACTTTTGTCTCCTTATGTAGGTTTATTCCAAGATATTTTATTCTTTTTGTTGCAGTAGTAAATGGGAGTGTTTTCTTAAATTCACTCTCAGATTTTTCATTATTAGTGTATAAGAATGCCAGAGATTTCTGTGCATTGATTTTGTATCCTGCCACTTTACCAAATTCAATGATTAACTCTAGTAGCTTTCTGGCGGCATTTTTAGGATTCTCTACGTATAGTATCATGTCATCTGCAAACACTGACAGTTTTACTTCTTCTTTTACAGTTGGTATTACTTTTATTTCTTTTTCTTCTCTGATTGCC
This sequence comes from Physeter macrocephalus, assembly GCF_002837175.3. NCBI lineage: Eukaryota > Metazoa > Chordata > Mammalia > Artiodactyla > Physeteridae > Physeter > Physeter macrocephalus. The sequence continues at coordinate 1,437 of NW_021151816.1, read as the reverse complement.
ATGGCTAGGACTTCCAAAACTATGTTGAATAATAGTGGTGAGAGTGGACATCCTTGTCTCATTCCTGATCTTAGAGGAAATGCTTTCAGTTTTTCACCA
>NW_021151816.1:390-1221 GCF_002837175.3 Physeter macrocephalus | reverse complement strand
AAGAGTTTGAGAAGGTTAGGTGTTAGCTCTACTCTAATGTTTGATAGAATTCACTGGTGAAGCTATGTGGTCCTGGGCATTTGTTTGTTGGAAGATTTTTAATCGCAGTTTCAATTTCAGTGCTTGTGATTCATGTGTTTCTATTTTCTATTTCTTCCTGGTTCAGTCTTGGAAGGTTGTGCTTTCCTAAGAATTTGTCAATTTCTTCCAGGTTATCTGATTTATTGGCATATAGTTGCTTGTAGTAACTCTTATGATTCTTTGCATTTCTGCAGTGTCAGTTGTTACTTCCTTTTCATTTCTAAGTCTGTTGATTTGAGTCTTCTCCCATTTTTCTAGATCAGTCTGGCTAGTGGTTTATCAATTTTGTTTATCTTCTAAAAGAACCAGCTTTTAGTTTTATTGATCTTTGCTGTTGTTCAGTTTACTTCTTCTTCATTTTTTTCCTGATCTGATTTCTTTCCTTCTGCTAAATTTGGGGTTTTTGTTCTTCTTTCTCTAATTGCTTTAGGTGCAAGTTTAGGTTGTCTATTCGAGATGTTTCCTGTTTCTTAAGGTAGGATTGTATTGCTATAAACTTCCCTCTTAGAATTGCTTTTGTTACATCCTATACGTTTCGTGTCGTCATGTCTCCATTGTCATTTTTTTCTAGGTATTTTTTGGTTTCCTCTTTGATTTCTTCAGTGATCACTTCATTATTAAGTAGTGTATTGTTTAGCCTCCATGTGTTTGTATTTTTTACAGATCTTTTCCTGTAATTGATATCTACTCTCATAGCATTGTGGTTGGAAAAGACACTTGATATGATTTCAATTTTCTTAAATTTACCAA
>NW_021151816.1:0-228 GCF_002837175.3 Physeter macrocephalus | reverse complement strand
CTGGAGAATGTTCCATGAACACTTGAGAAAAATGTGTATTCTGTTGTTTTTGGATGGAATGTCCTATAAATATCAATTAAGTCCATCATGTTTAATGTATCATTTAACACTTGTGTTTCCTTATTTATTTTCATTTTTGATGACCTGTACATTGGTGAAGGTGGGGTGTTAAAGTCACCTACTATGATTGTGTTACTGTTGATTTCCCCTTTTATGGCTATTAGTATT
>NW_021151814.1:0-2649 GCF_002837175.3 Physeter macrocephalus | reverse complement strand
TCAAGAAGCTCCTCTTCCCTGCTACCTACCAGCAGTAGGCCCTGCAAGCAGAAGATACCCCTGCCGTACGGCTTCAGCTCCTGTTTTCCCCAGCCGCCCCTTTACGGCTTCAGCTCCTGTTTTCCCCAGCCGCCCCTTTACGGCTTCAGCTCCTGTTTTCCCCAGCCGCCCCTTTACGGCTTCAGCTCCTGTTTTCCCCAGCCGCCCCTTTACGGCTTCAGCTCCTGTTTTCCCCAGCCGCCCCTTTACGGCTTCAGCTCCTGTTTTCCCCAGCCGCCCCTTTACGGCTTCAGCTCCTGTTTTCCCCAGCCGCCCCTTTACGGCTTCAGCTCCTGTTTTCCCCAGCCGCCCCTTTACGGCTTCAGCTCCTGTTTTCCCCAGCCGCCCCTTTACGGCTTCAGCTCCTGTTTTCCCCAGCCGCCCCTTTACGGCTTCAGCTCCTGTTTTCCCCAGCCGCCCCTTTACGGCTTCAGCTCCTGTTTTCCCCAGCCGCCCCTTTACGGCTTCAGCTCCTGTTTTCCCCAGCCGCCCCTTTACGGCTTCAGCTCCTGTTTTCCCCAGCCGCCCCTTTACGGCTTCAGCTCCTGTTTTCCCCAGCCGCCCCTTTACGGCTTCAGCTCCTGTTTTCCCCAGCCGCCCCTTTACGGCTTCAGCTCCTGTTTTCCCCAGCCGCCCCTTTACGGCTTCAGCTCCTGTTTTCCCCAGCCGCCCCTTTACGGCTTCAGCTCCTGTTTTCCCCAGCCGCCCCTTTACGGCTTCAGCTCCTGTTTTCCCCAGCCGCCCCTTTACGGCTTCAGCTCCTGTTTTCCCCAGCCGCCCCTTTACGGCTTCAGCTCCTGTTTTCCCCAGCCGCCCCTTTACGGCTTCAGCTCCTGTTTTCCCCAGCCGCCCCTTTACGGCTTCAGCTCCTGTTTTCCCCAGCCGCCCCTTTACGGCTTCAGCTCCTGTTTTCCCCAGCCGCCCCTTTACGGCTTCAGCTCCTGTTTTCCCCAGCCGCCCCTTTACGGCTTCAGCTCCTGTTTTCCCCAGCCGCCCCTTTACGGCTTCAGCTCCTGTTTTCCCCAGCCCCCCTTTTACGGCTTCAGCCGTCATCGGTGCTTCAGCAGGCAGAAACTCTGACAGTGAAGCTATGAACACCACACCTTCCCAGTCCGTCATTTTCCAGTCTGCCCCTTTCTCCAGGCAGCACCAACAGCCATTTCACAGGGCTGTTCCTAGTTCTGGGAACACACCACCCAGTGGCAGCAATGCCTCAGTCCATGCATGCCTCGACGCATTTACCTGCAAGGCCGGCCAACAGATAGACCAACACTACAAGCTTCCTTGGACCCAGCTCTCCGGTCTCAGGCCGAACTAGGGGCCAACGATGGGCAGAGGCCTAACGAGTATTTTCTATTGGGAAACCCAGCAGCCTCAGCACAAGATAAAATCCTAGTCGCTCCTGCAGCCTAGCCACCGCGAGTCAGCATCATGCAGTCAGCTTCCCTATTCGCCACCACCAGCAACACGCAGCCGGCCTTTGGCGACAACCCAGGCATTCTCCCCAGGGCTGTGTCCATTGCTACTGGCTTTGGAGTTGCCACCAGGATGCCCAGTACTGGGGACAGTAGCTCGCTCTTTGCCGACACCACACCGGGCCCACTGTTCATGGCACCTGCAGCCCCTACGGCCGGTGGGAGCCTTGGAGTCGGTGTGTCAGCGCCAGGCCTCACTCATTCAGAGGCATCCAGACCACTTAACTTTGGGGCAGGACTACGTGGGGCACCCAGCACCGCTTCTGTTCCTACTTTGTGCCAGACAACCTGCCATCTACCTGACCACGGCAAGGCTGCTGCAGTAGGAGGGGCAGGCACCATCCCAGCATTTGGGAACATACCTGATTCCACCTTAAATCCAAATACCTGGGGCCTACCTGCGCTGAATACAGGTGGTACGGTGATGGCAGGGGACAACACCATCCCCACGATGGGAGGCCCTAGTGTTGCCACTTTCCGTCACTGCACACAGGGCCCATCTGGACATAGAAAACCTACGTTTAAAAGTTCCATCACCAAGGAGAAGAAATCTGTGTCAAGGGACACATCAGTTTCCACCTTCCAACAGAGCACACCACATCTGTTGGAGGTGCAAGTGTGGTTACCACCCATGGGTTTCAACATACTTCTAGTTCTACCTTATTTCCAAGCACAAGAGGCCCACCTGCCCACAATGTAGGTGATGGTCGTCTAGGAGGGAAAAACATCATGCCCATGACTGGAGGGCCTGGTATTACCGCTTACAACTGGGACCCACCTGGCCAATAAACAGGTGGTACGGATGGAGGGCACAACATCTCACCGGTGCTGGGAGGCCCTGTGTCAATAACTGCCACCAGACTTGGAACCCATCTGTGCAGAGAACGGGGCGGGGCATGGGGGACAGCACCACACCTGCTGTGACTGCATGCACTCCTGGTGCCACATTCATACAAAGCACCTGCCCCCTCCCCGGTCAAAACCCAGGTGGTGCCATGGGGGATAGCACCATCCATATTTAGAGAGGAACTTCTACTCTCAGAAAGAACACTGGGGTCCCCAAGTCAGGACACCCCTCTGACTAAGACCAGCCAGCATTGTGTTTGGAGGCTCCTGGTCAGGGCAGCTGTGCCTG
>NW_021151813.1:1608-2649 GCF_002837175.3 Physeter macrocephalus | reverse complement strand
GTGGAGGATGAGGCGTTGTCCTCACCCTCTGTGATGCTCATTTGATGAGTTCTGTAGAAACGATACGCCATATCTCCTCAGGTGGACCGGTACATGCTAAAACGTTTCGTAAGGCTAGCTTACGTTGAAGCAGGGACTCACAGATATAAAAGCCCCAAAAGGCTGTATGCGTCGTACTGTCCCCTGGTGGATAGAATTCGTATCGGGCTTGCGAATCCCACCCTCCAACCCCCGGTACCGTTGATTTTCCCATTTCCTCTGGTGAACGCTTTCAAAGTCAAGGAACTCCGTTTCGTAATCTAGCTCGCTCCGCTCCATTTCCGCGCAATCATCGAGATACGTGCTTTACAAAATCCGTTGAGTTCTCGACTCTCCTACACATTCTAACATACGACTCAGTCGCTGATTCTAGGATGAATTGAAAACCATCCTTCTGTTCTGGCCCATGCGACTTCAGATAATGTCCTCGTTTGACCTTACAATCAAGTGACCTGCCGCAAAATTAGTAACTGGGAGCCTTTTGGAACAGCATGGCCTCCTTATGTGTGTGAAGAGGCTCCGCTTAATACGTATCGCAGCAGGTAATAATTTCAGCCTAGAGCGGTGGGGGCAAGGAGAAAGGCTGTTGGTACCCCCACGTATCATCGACTTCTGGCTAGAAAGACTGTTTAGTCCCTGGTGATACGCTTCTCACTAAAGTTACGGTGACAAGGTAGTATGTGGTTGGAGTGTATGACATCATGTAGTGATCACACGCTATCGAGAGGACCCTCTGCTGAAGGCCTTACCAGGAAATACATATGCGCGACAGCCTGCTCACCGCACGCCTGAGTCTGTTCAACTTCACATTTTTTAAACTCCCGCACCTTCCACACAACGAATGTCGCAGCCATCTGGCCTGTGAAAGCAGTATTAGGCCGGCTTTACAGGTTAACGTTGTTGGTTGCCAGCCTGCAAGAGGGCATGACATGCGTTGGTGACACGAAAAAGAGGACGACCACATGCACGACCACAGATCAAACTAGCGAAGGGTTTGTTTTT
>NW_021151813.1:0-803 GCF_002837175.3 Physeter macrocephalus | reverse complement strand
TGCACAGTACGGTCGCTGACAATGGTATCTCTTTATATTGAATGAGTACCTAAGTCAGAGTAAAAATTACCGAGCTGCACACTACGGTCGCTGATAACGGTGTTTCTGCGGACAATCTTGTTTAGGCAGTTTATGACAATGAAACAGGCAACGTGAGGAGAACGCCGCCGAAGGCTTTACGCTGAATAGGCCTAGACACCTACGTAGGGGAAAAAACTCATTAAATCGGTGTGTGGAAGGATTCCAAGAAGTTCGGGCACCCGTGCCGGTACGTCTACCACGATCTGCGCAGCACTGCACCGTATACGCCGTTCAGACATACGTGGTTTTTAAGGCAGTCTTGAGATACAGCTCCGTGATTGCTATCGGTCACTAGGTTGTTTTATTTGAGACGAAGTCGCCTTCTATTTAGTCCAACCCCACTACGCCCACGCACAAAAGAAACAGAAGATTTTCTGTAGCGTCCGTATGCACAGACATCGCAAGTAGGTCGGGCGGCAACTATAGCTAGCTTTAAGCTTGCGAGCGAGGACTATGCGCCGTCGAGCCCCACGCAAAGACTGTGGGGTGAGGTCAGTAGAGCGTAGGCTCCAAAGATTCACGGTTGCACCTTCCGCTCACCCTGCGGGTACTGTTGATAGCAAGTTGCTTACAAAACACAGAGCATCTGCAGATCCTCCTCTTCGTGAACACAATGTGTTCCACAGTGTTCACGCGTGAATGCAGAAACGAATGTAGTGCATCCTAGCCTTGCGCGCACAGAAGCCCACCGCGTGGAGGTATATTTACGTCAGCGGTTTTTC
>NW_021151812.1:1632-2650 GCF_002837175.3 Physeter macrocephalus | reverse complement strand
TAAATGAAGTACCAGGGGGAGGGATTGACTGGAGTGGTGACTGTACTGTTGCTGATGAGGGTTCAGCCTAGGATACAGCGACAGCCCGGAAAGAACTTGCTCGTCGCGCGGATGTTCTGTCTTCGTGGAATGCTCCTTCTGCAATGGTATGCAGCCTACCTGTAGCTCGACTGTGACCTATTGAAGAAGGCAGTGCCACTGCGTTTTAGGGCCTGTTATCACCCCGCCAGGCCCCCGCTGACCACCGTTCAATCGACGAATACCGTGGGTATGAGTGTGTGAGCGTCCGTGTTGGTGTAACCGCGCACACTAAATCGACTTTGATATTGCTAAGGTAATTGCTACATCTGGTATGCCTTTCCTTTCCAGGTGAATCGTCGTACGACGGGCTATTCACCCCGGCAGTTGTACGGCTGCCGCAGAGACTGGACAGTTGCTCTGTTTGCACCCTATGGTGAGCACACGCAGGATCGCCATGGGTGGCAGGGATGTATTTCCCACATTTGCGTGCTTCTACGATATGCGTTAGGGGACTCAAAGACAAGTAAAGGCGAGCATTTTCTCTTATTCACTCTACATATATGCATTCTTCATACGTACATCAATCTGGTATATACGTGTACCAGTCAATGTGCATCAGCGACCTAATCCAGGGCGAGGGAGGCGTGAGGAAGCACTCGGAATTGTACTGGAACCCACGCTCCCTGTAACACTCATTTGGCTGCGCACATTGCAACGTGCAGTGAGAACTGTAAGCCAAGGCGAAAGCCCATCCTTAACGAATCAGCCCACACTGGACAGCATGCACAGACGTACCAGGGCGGGAAAGCGTAGGTTCCTGCAGCTCAATATAGAGTCGAAAACAAATCGCTTGTACGCGGATGAAACCTTTGTTCGTCGCTTCTCACGTTTACATGGCTTGGTACGGGAGAGAAACGCAAAGCCAGGTACGCGAAAGCTGGCACGAGATAAGCTGACAACACCAGGACTCTTGCGTCATACGTTTACTTCGCAAGGA
>NW_021151812.1:0-1311 GCF_002837175.3 Physeter macrocephalus | reverse complement strand
TAATGGCTGGCGCCCTCGCAGCGCCTGCGTGTGGGAACTGAAGCGGTGCACTCTAAATTCCATAAAGTAATTTCGGTGTGCTGCTTGTACGAATTAACATACGTATGCATGTATGTATATATATGCACTCACGGACAAGAGAAACGAAGCACAGAAATCGTTTCAAATAGATCGCTGCTGTTTCTCTACCGTGTGTGGACGGTGGCGGCCACGGATTGCATATTCTGTGCTGCGTACTACCATTTGTCGAACCCTCACTGCAAGACTACCGCGCGCTAGCAGAAGAAGGCCTCCCATTACGAAGTTATCGTCAAATATGTGAAAAAAAAATCTGCAAGCAAGAGCCCGTTCATGGCGTGCGTATCTCTATGTGACTAAAAAACTCCAGCTGCACAACAGAAGCCGCCAGCGCGACCACTATTGGCATTACGAGTCATAACCGAAAAATGTTGCGCCAGAGTTCCTATTTCAGAATAGTGTTGACAGCATCCTATGTTCGTAAAGGAAGGACGTGCCGTGGAAGGAGTGATACATGAAGCACGAATGCGCCATTCGTAAACTCGAGACGTACTACAGGTTACTGAAGTAGAATGCTGCGGAACACTGATTTACTAAAACCTCGTGGTGATGACACATTCTTTGTGGACTAGAAGGAGGCACACTCCAGGTAGTGATTGAAGGCACTGGTAAACAAGCCTGCCTGCACGTATGAAGTTTAGATGATCCTTCTTTGGTGAACATCTCACTTCACGTGTTCAACAACATCGTTGCCGCGGAGTGTATAGAGAATGGGGTAGCAGTCTTGGAATCTGCATCCTGTTATTCAGTGGCACCTTCTGTCCATAGTCCCTTCGTGTTTTTCGACTTCCGTATTGCCCCCAGTTCATCTTGCTTTTCTCATATGGTAGTACCCACGGAAGGGTTGCAGACGCATATCCTTTGTCGACCCTGCACTTAGCTACATTACGCTTACAGTGCTGCTGCTGGCCTCGTCCATCCCTGCCAACGCTAATTTGTATCGCTGGTGCAAGGAAGGGTCGTTACCTGCTGCTTCAAAATAGTAACACTGCTGCTCAGCATCGCGGGAGTCGTCGTCGGTTGAGTAGTGTACTTAGCGTCTAGCAAAACTGTGCTGCTAGCAGCAGATAGGTCCAACAAGCATCTTGCCACTCCATGTTGCACCGCTAGAACGAACGATGATCATGTTGGTGCTCAAGCCACACTAGCAGGTGCCCTATCAAGTGCGTACTTGTAGTAAAACCCTACAAAGAGTGTGCAGGTGCGTATCCGATCGCATGCGCGCGTTACCAC
>NW_021151811.1:1880-2650 GCF_002837175.3 Physeter macrocephalus | reverse complement strand
CACCAGAAAGACAAGATCCAGACACACCCACCAGAACACAGGCACCAGTCTCCTCCACCAGAAAGCCTACACAACCCACTGAACCAACCTTAGCCACTGCAGGGAGACACCAAAAACAATGAGAAGTACGAATCTGCAGACTGCGAAAAGGAGACTCCAAACACAGTACCCAAAGCCAAATGAGAAGACAGAGAAACACACAGCAGATGAAGGAGCAAGGTAAAAACCCACCAGACCAAACAAATGTAGAGGAAACAGGCAGTCTACCTGGAAAAGAATTCAGAGTAATGATAGTAAAGATGATCCCAAATCTTGGAACTGGAATGGAGAATATACAAGAAACTTTTAACAAGGACCTAGAAGAACTAAAGAGCAAACAAACAATGATGAACAACAAAATAAATGAAATTAAAAATTCTCTAGAAGGAAACAATAGCAGAATGAGTGAAGCAGAAGAATGGATAAATGACCTGGAAGATAAAATAGTGGAAATAACTACTGCAGAGCAGAATAAAGAAAAAAGAATGAAAAGAATTGAGGACAATCTGAGACACTTCTGGGACAACATTAAACACACCAACATTCAAATAATAGCGTGCCAGAAGTAGAAGAGAAAACGAAAGAGACTGAGAAAATATTTGAAGAGATTATAGTTGAAAAGTTCCCTAATATGGGAAAGGAAATCATTAATCAAGACCAGGACGTGCAGAGAGACCCATACAGGATAAATCCAAGGAGAAACACGCCAAGACACATATTAATCAAACTAC
>NW_021151811.1:0-940 GCF_002837175.3 Physeter macrocephalus | reverse complement strand
CAGGATAGATCATATCTTGGGTCACAAATCAAGCCTTGGTAAATTTAAGAAAATTGAAATCATATCAAGTATGTTTTCCGACCACAATGATATCAGACTAGATATCAATTACAGGAAAAAAATCTGTAAAAAAATGCAAACACGTGGACGCTAAACAATACTCTACTTAATAACCAAGACATCACTGATGAAATTAAAGAGGAAATACAAAATACCTAGAAATAAATGACAATGAAAACATGAAGACCCAAAAACTATGGGATGTAGCAAAATCAGTTCTAAGAGGGAAGTTTATAACAATACAATCCTACCTCAAGAAACAAGAAACATCTCAAATAAACAACCTAACCTTACACATAAAGCAATTAGAGAAATAAAGAAAAAAAAACCCAAAGTAATCAGAGGAAAGAAATCATAAAGATCAGATTAGAAATAAATGAAAAAGAAATGAAGGAGCAGCAAAGATAAAAAAAACTAAAAGCTGATTCTCTGAGAAGATAGACAAAATTGATAAACCATTAGCCAGACTCATTAAGAAAAAATGGGAGACAACTCAAATCAATAGAATTACAAATGAAAAAGGAGAAGTAACATCTGACACGGCAGAAATACGAAGGATCATGAGAGATTACTGCAAACAGCAATATGCCAATAAAATGGACAACCAGGAGGAAATGGACAAATTCTTAGAAAAGCACAACGTTCCAAGACTGAACCAGGAAGAAATAGAAACTATAAACAAACAAATCCAAAGCACTGACATGGAGACTGTGACTATAAATCTTCCAACAAACAAAAGCCCAGTACCAGATGGCTTCACAGGCAAATTCTATCAAACTTTTAGAGAAGAGTTAACACCTATCTTTCTCAAACTCTTCCAAAATAGACCACAGGGAGGAACTCTCCCAAACTTATTCTATGAGACCACCATCTCCCTGAT
>NW_021151810.1:0-2651 GCF_002837175.3 Physeter macrocephalus | reverse complement strand
TGCATTGGCAGGCGGACTCTCAACCACTGTGCCACCAGGGAAGCCCCATTCAATTTTTTTAGTTAGAAAGTTGTTATTCATAACATTATTTTGTAATTTAGGAAGGTTCTATGGTTCAAATCAAGACAGAGCCTTCATCTAAGCTCACTGCAGACTGTTAACCAGTCACTGACAAATAATATTAATCACTGAATTTAAAAAATTTCCAATGCTCACGGAATACATACTTTCCAATGAAACTAGCAGCCTCACTTTAAACATCATTTCCAGTACTATATAACTATACATTTAAGTCTCACTTTATTATATATAATTGAAAGTGATAAAAAGTTCATGCAGAAAATTACCTAATATATCCTAAATTATATATGTTATCTTATCTTAATAAAAGAGACTCTATCAAAGGGCTGTACATCTAGGTAACACACAGATTTAAAACCTAGGTAACATACTGCCTAACACTTTTAACTCAAACCCCCAGGCTTTCTAGAAATGTTTAATGTCTGCTTCAGGCACATCCTGTCTTAGCATTATATATGAATCTTAAAAAAAAAAGTATTGCCAGCCAGATGGCTTCTGAGGCAGATTTTTTTTTACATCTGTGGTAAGCTTACCTCCAAATACGAAAGAGCTGAGAGGCTCCGGCTGTCCCGACAAAGAAATTAACAGCAAACAGACTCCAGTTTTTGGGAATAATTACAAGCGAGTATCTTGACCAAATAAACCCTGTTGAAATAAAAATTTTTTTTAAAAAAGCATAGGTACTGCTGCAATCTTATTTGAACATTTAATATTAGAGTAAAATAATTATAAATAAGACTATGACAACACAAAGTAGGACAAAGAAATGCTATAATTTGAGACTTTAATGAAGTTGCTATAATTCAGCATGACACAAAACACTCAGTTCTTACATCAAAGGGAAATTTTTATAACCCTCCTCTGCCTTCTTTGGCTATAGTCTAATAACTTCCTAGAGTTAACACTGTTAAATTTCTTTCTGTGTAAGTGTGTGTATATGTATTTCAAACATGAAACAGTTAAGTACATTGATATAAAACAAAATTATTGAACGCCCTGTATGGAAAATATTCATTTAATTTACCTGTAGCCATCAAAACAGCAGATTGGGCTGTGCTGAGTTTTTCCGCAGGTCTGGCCATGTCAGCCAATCCAGCACACACCAACCCCTGGAAATACACATTAACACATAAGAAAGAAAAAAAGCATCATGAGTATGTAGTAATGGTTCTCAATTTTAACTAAAACACAAACTATTTCAGAGATTTTCAGACTGTAGCTATGATTTGAGTATCCATGCATTAAGAAAAAATGTATCATGACAAAAAGTTACAATGAATTCAGAAATGCTTTTTGAATTAAGTTGTATTTTGTTAATCACATTAAACAGCTTCATATATTTGAAAATCAGTAGTGTGTGTATATATTTTTTCTATAAGTATATTTGTATTTTTGTTCTACAAATGATACTTCTTTCACATAAGAATTTATATATTCTTTATGCATGTTGGGAACCACTGGTGTGGAAGATGCCTGAAAGCTATTTGTATAAATTCCTCCTTTCATGTTTTTTGCAATGTTATTCTTTTTTTAAAAGTGGAAGTGTCAGAAAAACTCTGCTATAATTTTAGTTTCTTGGTTAGATAATTTTTCTTTAATGTCAAAGTATACCTGGTCATTTCTTCTCTGGTATGTTTTTAACACTGTTTTTTATAGAATCATACCCTACCATCAGCAACACTCAGAAAGTTTAGTAATGAGTCTTCACTAGAATATTAGTTATGCTACTCTATTGCAGAGATTAGAATACATAACAGAATGATTTTTATTGATGAAAAATTCACACTTATGTAAAATAAGAGAGACTAGTACAAAGAACCCCTACATACCCATCACCCAGTCAACAATTATTGACATTCTGCCATATTTACATCACCTCTCCTCTTCCCTTTCTCCAATTTTAAAATCAAATCCTAAATATGTCATTAGAAAATATGGTTTTAAGAAATTCATTTTCAGGTTGAGTTTCTAAAAGATGCTCTTATATGAAAAATATAAATCAGCACAGGGTTTTTTTTCTCCTAAATAGAACATATGCATACTTGTGAATTTTTACAAATTTAAAACAAATCCAAATGGTTTTGATTTAATAAAGTCAGTAGATCAAGGAAGCAATGATTCTGGCTTGAAAAAGGGGCAAATAGTTAAATACTGAAGTATAAGTAGAGGTAAATCATGACCAGTACTACTTTTCTTGTTAATTTTCACCCATAGTCCTGTGATTTTCTTCCCAAATGGCTCCTAATCATCACTCTTACATTCTTCTTCCAGGTCCCAATGTACATTTTCTCCGTTGCATATCTGTTCCACTTTGGCAGGGTGGAATACTGCCGTTGTAGAGGGGAAGAAAGGGACTGATTTCTAGCATTATTCTACTCAGTCCACGTATTACTACACTGTAATAGATCTATGATGACTATAGGCTATATTCTAGCATTGTCTTTTGGAGGAAGGTAGCAGCCATGATTTTGTTTATGCTCAGAGTATACATTTTATTTTTCTGGGACATGTTAGTAATTGTGCTCTCCCACAGAGGTCTTGAGGCCCCTCTCCCACATTTCTTTCTCTCT
>NW_021151809.1:2329-2652 GCF_002837175.3 Physeter macrocephalus | reverse complement strand
TTTCCCTTAGAATCATCGTCCGAATTCCACTCGTTATGCTCTACTAGCCTTAGAACATTAATTTCATGGCTGAGTGATAGTTCATTGTACATAAGTACCACCACTTCATTATCCATTTTTCTCTTTCCTGGGATATCGAAGGTGTACCGACGCCGACGTGCTTGTAAACAGAGCAGCCCTAAGCATTGGGGTGCCTGTGGTTTGTAGATTTGTAGTCTTCCCAAGATACATGCCCGTGAGTGGCAGGGCCCTATGCTCTGTAGTGGTTTTCGAGATATTTTAGGAAACTCCATACACTTCTCCAGAGTGGCTGTCAGCAATTT
>NW_021151809.1:0-2164 GCF_002837175.3 Physeter macrocephalus | reverse complement strand
CGCCCTTTTTGGCCAACTGCCTCTTGCTCGACGTTCTGCTGCTTTTCATGTGCTTTCAAGGCGATTTCCATCTACCTGTTGAAATCAATTTCCTGCAATTCTGCCTTGTTTTCAAATGCTCTTCGTGGGCTTACCTCAATGTATTTTGGGACGGTCGTTGTCATTTATAACTCTGCAGGTTTGTGAATTGCAGTGGCCCTGGGCTCCATTTGTCCACTGGCTTTCTTGTGAGCTGGCCGCAAAAGCGCGGGATCGCTTCAGGCCCTATTCTGCTTCGGGGCGGCAGGCTGGGCCTTTGGTTAATTCTTCTTCCTGATGGGAAATTAGAGTGACATGTGCCTGTCCAAACACGTACAGCTGGTCTCTCTTTCCGTTCATCCTCGGGAGAAATGGCAAACTGTGCGAACCAGGAAGCGAAAGGTGCTGATTCTCCAAGTGGGGAGATTGTCAGTAAAGCGGCTGGAAGGGCGAACCCGAGCAGCAGGAGAGGAAAAATGGGGTGCGTGTTCGAAACCTTTCCCGATCACACGGTGTACCATCCTCTGTGTTGCCCATGCATCTTTTAGCTGTAGGAAGATGCCCCTGAACCTGCAGAGTTGGGACCCATGGAACGGATAGGACGCAGTATTACTTTAAAGGGTGTGCATTTGCTCCCCTATCCTCACCAATCGTCTCAGCCCCAAGAGTGTGAGCCTCATGTCTCATCCAGCTGTGGCTGTCGATGTGGTCAGTCCAGGTTTCCTCAGCGCCCCGGAAGGAATTTTGTAAGAATTTGTCTCTCTTGCACTGTCTTTGTGTTTGAGATTTATTTTTAGAATGGGGTTTAGCTGATTTCCACTGCTCTGTTTATGCCGCTTGACACACACTTGATTCACTTACAGAGAGATATCAACACATAGGTTTGGCGATTCTTACTAGTCACATATACCCTTCTGCGGTGAAGAGGGGGTGCTGAGTCCAGTCCTCTGAGCAAGGAGCAGGTCTTGTCTAGTACATATTTGCTGTATGGAACGGTATCTGTGCTAATTTGTAACTCTTGTTTTATGCATCACCCCAGCTCAACTTTCCCCTGAAGCAGGCCTCAGTGTGTTTTCTACATGTGTGACTGTGTTCTGGTTTGTAAATCAGTTCATGTGTAGCCATGTTTACATTCCCTGGATAAGTGATATCTTATGATATGTTTCTTTTTCGGTGTGACTTATTTCCCTTAGAATCATCGTCCGAATTCCACTCGTTATGCTGCTACTAGCTTTAGAACATTGATTTCATGGCTGAGTGATAGTTCATTGTACATAAGTACCACCACTTCATTTTCCATTTTTCTCTTTCCTGGGATATCGAAGGTGTACCGACGTCGACGTGCTTGTAAACAGAGCAGCCTTAAGCATTGGGGTTCCTGTGGTTTGTAGATTTGTAGTCTTCCCAAGATACATGCCCGTGAGTGGGAGGGCCCTATGCTCTGTAGTGGTTTTTGAGATATTTTAGGAAACTCCATACACTTCTCCAGAGTGGCTGTCGGCAATTTACTTCCTGCCCATCAGCGTAACAAGGCTCCCTGTCCTCCATGGCCTGTCCTGCATTTCTGGCTTTTGCACGTTTTCGGGATGGCCCTTTTGCCCACAGGGAAGTGAGACTTCTTTGTAGCGCTGATTTGCGTTGCCGGCTTGCTTGGTTGGCCAAAAAGGGCGTATGCGTTTTTTCCTGAATATATTCAGGAAAAAACGCATACGCCCTTTTTGGCCAACTGCATCTTGCTCGACGTTCTGCTGCTTTTCATGTGCTTTCAAGGCGATTTCCATCTACCTGTTGAAATCAATTTCCTGCAATTCTGCCTTGTTTTCAAATGCTTTTCGTGGCCTTACCTCAATGTATTTTGGGACGATCGTTGTCATTTATAACTATGCAGGTTTGTGAATTGCAGTGCCCCTGAGCTCCATTTGTCCACTGGCTTTCTTGTGAGCTGGCCGCAAACGCGTGGGATCGCTTCAGGCCCTATTCTGCTTCGGGGCGGCAGGCTGGGCCTTTGGTTAATTCTTCTTCCTGATGGGAAATTAGAGTGACATGTGCCTGTCCAAACACGTACAGCTGGTGTCACTTCCCGTTCATCCTCCGGAGAAATGGCAAACTGTGCGAACCAGGAAGCCAAAGGTGCTGATTCTCCAAT
>NW_021151808.1:0-2652 GCF_002837175.3 Physeter macrocephalus | reverse complement strand
CTGTGTTTGCCGAGTGAGGGGCAACACCCTGCACTTATCCTTGGGAATGCCAGACCTTTTGAATTCTAAAACAGTTTCGGGAACACAGTCGTAGAATCCCTAACTCGCCAAGGAATTCGGCCCTTTGCTCTAGGTGAACTCAACTGAGAAAAACACTCTGCTTATATTTCCTTCTAACACAATTTATGGGAAGTCACCAATTCCTCAAGGAGAGTGTCAGCGTGCGTTCCTACTTCAAAAGAAGCACAGTTCGTGCTGTAACACTGCAGGGTTATGGAAGACGCACAGCGCTCTTGGGAAAGCCCAGCATCCTTCGTTTAGGCAGTTCGTTATACAGAATAGTGGGTATAGAAAAAGGTAAATCAGCCAAGGGCCCAGTGGGTAACTTGTGTCTCTTTTGACTTCCTACACTCAACATGTACGTAGGCTGTGAGTCAACCTGGCAATGGGAGAGTGATCGCACAGGACTTTTTTAAAATTTTGAAAGCTCCTTTCATGCGGCGTGGAAGCAACCTGAAAAGCATTGTTGTTGCAAGTCTTTTAGTCTATGCTGGCATGGCTCAGAGAAGACAATGAGTTTTCTCGAAAGAAACCTTGTGCCTGCACTTCCTACCTGGAAGCTCATCCTGCTCTGCTCTATACGAAATGTGAACCTCAACGTCAGCACTAGCCTCGAAGTCAGGCCCTGACGTGTCTTGCCTCACGGAGGCGTGCAGCAGCTCCGTGAGTCCTTAATCACGGTTCTGCTTTAGTTTTCCGGCAGGAGGCTCGTCCGTTCTCCGTGGCACGTCGCGTCAGCCACCGTTTAGTGTCAGAAGCCTCCGTACCTCCACGATGCTCTGGGCCTCTTAAGCAAAATCCGCCTCGTAAACCATTCCAAGTAGCCCTGTGTTTGCCGAGTGAGGGCAACACACTGCACTTATCCTTGGGAATGCCAGATTTTCTGAGTTCTAAAACAGTTTCGGGAACACAGTTGTAGAATCCCTAACTCGCTAAGGAATTCGGTGCCCGTGCCCTAGGTGAGCTCAACTGAGAAAAACACTCTGCCTATGTTTCCTTCTAACACCACTTATGGGAAGTCACCAATTCCTCAAGGAGAGTGTCAGCGTGCGTTCCTACTTCAAAAGAAGCACAGTTCGTGCTGTAATACTGCAGGGTTATGGAAGATGCACAGGGCTCTTGGGAAACCTCCAGCATCCTTCGTTTAGGCAGTTCGCTACACAGAACAGCGGGTATAGAATAACGTATATCAGCCAGTGACCCAGTGGGTGGGTATCTTGTGTCTCTTTTGACTTGCTAGACTCAACACTTACTTAGGCTGCGAGTCAACCTGGCAATGGGAGAGTGATCGCACAGGACTTTTTTTCCAATTTTGAAAGCTCCATTCATGCGGCGTGGAAGCAACCTGAAAAGCATTGTTGTTGCAGGGCTTTTAGTCTATGCTGGCATGGCTCAGAGAAGACAATGAGTTTTCACGAAAGAAACCTCGTGCTTGCACTTCCTACCTGGAAGCTCATTCTGCTCTGCTCGATACGGAATGAGAACCTCAACGTGAGCACGAGCCTCGAAGTCAGGCCCTCACGTATCTTGCCTAACGGAGGCGTGCAGCAGCTCCGAGAGCCCTTAATCACGGTTCTGCTTTACTTTACAGGCAGGGGGCTTTCAGTTCTCCTGGGCATCTCGCCCGAGCCTCCGTTTAATCTCAGAAAACTCCGTACCTCCACGATGCACTGGGCCTCTTAAGCGAAATAGAGCCTCGGAAGCCCATCAGAGTAACCCTTTGTTTGCCGAGTGAGGGGCAACACACCGCATTTTTCCTTGGGAATCCTAGAATTTCTGAGCTCTAAAACAGCTTCGCGAACACAGCTCTAGAATCCCTAACTCGCCAAGGCATTCAGCCAGCTTACTCTAGTTGCGCTCAAAAGGGAAAAACATTCTGCTTATATTTCCTTCAAACAGCACTTCTGGGAAGTCACCAATTCCTCACGGACAGTGTCAGCGTGTGTTCCAACTTCAACAGAAACACAGTTCGTGGAATAACACGGCAGGCTTTTGGGAGATCGCAGGTCTCTTGGGCAACTTCCAGCATCCTTCGTTTATGCAGTTCGCTATATAGAAGAGTGGGTATAGAAAAACGTAAATTAGCCAAGGACCCAGCGTGTAACTTGTGTCTCTTTTGACTTGCAGGACTCAACATGGACTTAGGGTGCGAGTCAACCTGGCAATGGGGAGTGATTGTCCAGGGCTTTTCTTCCAATTGTGAAACTTCCATTCATGCGGCGTGGAAGCGACCTGAAAAGCATTGTTGTTGCACGGCTTTAAGTCTATGCCGGCATGGGTCAGAGAAGACAATGAGTTTTCCCGAAAGAAACGTTGTGCTTGCACTTCCTGGTTGGAAGCTCATCCTTATCTGCTCTGTACCAAATGTGAACCTCAACGTGAGCACTAGCCTCGAAGTAAGGCCCTGACGTGTCTTGCCTAACGGAGGTGTGCAGCATCTCCGTGACCCTTAATCACGGTTCTGCTTTAGTTTACCGGCAGGAGGCTTGTCGGTTCTCCTTGGTACATGGCGTCAGCCACCGTTTACTTTCAGAATACTCCATACCTCCACGATGCTCTGGTCCTCGTAAGCAAAATATAGCCTCGGAAGCC
>NW_021151807.1:2357-2653 GCF_002837175.3 Physeter macrocephalus | reverse complement strand
AGTCTAAGCTGTCACTAAATAATGCCCTGATCCTGTCCATAACGAAGGCCCCGAATATGTCCCTAAGTACATCTCTGACGATGTCCTTAACATCCTGAACTCTCTTCAAGTTACCTCTGAGGCTGTGACGCTGGCCCTTCCTAAGGCCTCACCCCGGGGTTGTTCCAGGCTGCTGGGCAGTTTTCTCTCGTCCGCATCTCTAGGCAGCTGCCTGCCATTGGCCACTCTAAGATTCTGCGATGCAGTGGTCCCACGTGGGATGTGCCTGTGTAGGCTCACCTGTGGGAGGAGAGTCA
>NW_021151807.1:0-1954 GCF_002837175.3 Physeter macrocephalus | reverse complement strand
TGAGTGGTGACCATCAGGTAAATCTGAGACTGAAAAGCAAGAGGAAGAGAGCTAGAGGAGGAGATTAGAGTCGGTGATGGGGAGAAGCAGGGGCATCCATGTTCAATCGCAGGCTGAGAGTCTGGGTTAGTCTCCAGCGAAGCTAAGGACCCCCAGGAGCTGGCCCCACTGGCCTTGTCACCTGGCGTGGGGACTGGGGACAGGCAAACCACCATGGCCACTCTCAGAGAAATCAAGAAGGTGGGAGCGCACCCCTGAGAGCCAGATTGAAAATGGTCATGCTGTGAAGTAATAAGATGCCCTTTTCAGAAAAGTGAAGACTGTTCTCTTGGTTCTCAAAGACTTGCAAATACTCTGTGTCCTCTGGAGGCATGCTGAAGCCTTCAGCCTTTGAGGGCAGTAATGGGGGGTGCATCTGGGCTCAAAGCCATCCAGCACTCACTCCTTGAGGGTGCTGCGGACGACCAGTGTCCACCCCTCGGGTGCTGTGGGGCCTGAAACCCCCTGACCACCGAGGACGGGAGGGACCGCACAGACACTCCACTGGACACTGGGGGCGGGGCTGGTGGGCTACAGGCCTTTAGCAGATACATGGTTTGCAAACATCTTGTGCCATCTTGGATGGTGGATTATCTTATTCCTTGCTCCTTTTATACACAACTGTTTTTCGTTTTGAGGAAGTCCAATTCATGTATTTTGTCTTTTGTTGCTTGTGCTTTTGGTAGCAGATCTAAGAAATCATGACCAAATCCAAGGTCATGAAACTTACTCTCATGTATTCTTCTATGAGTTTTATAATTTTGGTTCTTGCATCTAGGCCTTTGGTCCATTTTGGGTTGATTTTGTGTACGGGGTGGGGGGAGGTAAGGGTCCAACTTTATTCTTCTGCATGTGGGTATCCAGTTGTTCCAGAACCTGTGCTAACTGTTTGGGAGAAAATACCTGCAAATGATGTGACCAACAAGGGCCTAATTCTAAAATATACAAACAGCTCATACAACTCAAAAAAGAAAAAAAAATCAAAAAATAAGCAAAAGGTCTAAATAGACATTTCTCCAAAGACATACAGGTGGCCAATAGGCACATGAAAAGATGCTCCATATCGCTAATTATCAGAGAATGCAAATCAAAACTACAGTGAGTTATCACCTCATGGTGGTCAGAATGGCCATCATTAAAATGTCGACAAATAAATGCTGGAGGGGGTGTGGAAAAAGGGAACCCTCCTACACTACTGGTGGGAATGTAAATTGATGCAGCCACTATGGAGAACAGTATGGAGGTTCCTCCAAAAACTAAAAATAGAACTACCATATGAACCAGCAGTCCCACTCCTGGGCACATATCCAGACAAAACCATAATTCAAAGCGATAAGTGCACCCCGGCATCCACAGCAGCACTCTTCACAATAGCCAAGACACGGAAGCAACCTGAATGTCCCTCAACAGATGAATTAGTTTGAAGGCACTTTTATAAATTAGGTCTTATTTCTCTTGTCCTTTCATCCTGGGACAAATGTATAACAGAAACTCACCTGGATTACTCCAGGCTGAAGTCATATCGCACAGAACTTTAATTGTTGAACGAACCATGAATACCAGTTACACCATGGGATGTCCTGATCCAATATGAAGTTTGTAAACCTTGTATCAAGCCTGCAGAATCCACTAAATTTGGAAATGCAAACTGAAATGAAGCCAACTATCCCATGACTTCTCCACAACTAGTTATACAACATCAATTGGAAACCATATACAATCAAATGAATATAGACAGAAACAACTATAGCCTTCCTTTTTATCCTTTTAGATGAAGACGGTATTTAAGGTGATGTCTTGGGCCATTTCAGGGTGTTACTCAATTTCCTGGGTATCTCCCATGCGCACAGGAGGTACACATGTTACTTTACTTGTTTGTGCAACTATATGAAGGTAGTTAATACCACAAAACTGT
>NW_021151806.1:0-2655 GCF_002837175.3 Physeter macrocephalus | reverse complement strand
ATTCTTTTCCATTATAGGTTATTACAAAATACTGAATATAGTTCCCTGTGCTACACAGGAGGTCCTTGTTGTTTACCTATCTTATATATAGTAGTTTGTATCTGTTAACCCCAAAAGTACATGCATAATGTTTTCAGGTGAATGATAGCCTTAAACGTTCCAATATCGTTCCTGTTCTAGTTTGGGACTGAGTCGAAGCATTCTCCAAGCACAAAGAGCAGCTCCTCAAACCCGTGGGGCACACGCACTCCTGGGCCTGCGGGCTCAGCCCAGTGGGCTCTGCTCGCCAGAGCAAACTCTCCAGCTGGTTCCACCACAGTACAGAAACCCTTTCTCCTTTCCTCTTGCTTTTGCTTTAGGTCATCACTAAACGAAAACAAAACAGAAACTATCACTGTTTATTGTTGCAAGTTGGGAGTTGTAATGACCCAGTTCAAGACTGGAAATTGAATCTGATTCCACTTCCCAGAGGAAAGACCCAGATACTATTGGAGTTTTGTTTTTCCCTCACCCTGACTTGGGAAAATTGCCTGAACGTTTTGTGCCTGTGTGCCTTTATCTACAGAATGGAATTTAAAGTCTTGGCCATTTTCATTAGAAAATTGGGGAATTTGTTTGGAGGGGAGTACCCCAACTTCTGGACTAAAATGTTATGTGCCCTTTATGGGTAATTTCATTACAATATTGAGGCAAAACTCCCCAAAATAAAGTCCTCTCTCTGTCTCTGGAACAGCTGCTGGAACTGCCCTTTCTTCACAGAACTCTACTGACCTACACTGAATAAACAATTTGGGAAGCATTCAGAGAATCACAGAGATGACAAAAGGATTAGAGATACTGATAGAGTGAGAATTCATGAAACTCAACCATGGCAGTTTGCCTGAGAAGAAACGCATTACCAGTGTGGATGATATCAGCATTAAGAAGGAAGACAGTGTTTCAGGATGACACATGCAGATGCAAGTAGAAAGGAGGAAATTAAAAGGAAAGCAAAGCAGTCAGGTGCTGGATAACCAAAAGGACAAGGGGTCAACCTCGTCCTCTGCATTGGCTAGTCACAAGTAATGCCGAGGGGTGACAATGGATTTGATGACAGAGAACCTGACTGCCAGGCTTGGAGCTCTGCTGGGTGGGATGCGGGAGGGAAGAAGGCCAAAAAAAGGCAGTCAGTTTCATTGGTTAGAGGCTAAAATCCAAAGATGAGTTGTTAGAGTGACCGAGCTACACTGGGATGTGTACAGGAGTACCTTTGGAGTAGACCATGAGGATAGAGTTACTGCAGTGTTGTTGCCAGTGGGCCCGGCTGAAGGAGCTATTGGAGGTGCTGGGTGCCCAGCAAGGGCATGAACGCTCATTCAGAGTTAGTGGATTCGTTTATTCCACATGGCAATCCCCACTCACATCCCTGACCAGAAGGATATCCACAAGGCTGCTCTTTCTCTCTCTCTCCATCACTGACATCTCTCATGCTGAGGTATGCAAACAGCCCCTGCTTGCCTCTCCTTGGAGCCCATGGAGACACCTGGGATCTAGGACTTCAGGAGAGTTGAAGTTATTTTATACCTTGGAGGGACAGATGCTGGGCATAACCCCAGATTTCCAGCTAGACCTGCCTTGAGCTAAAACATCAGAACAGAAAGGTTCCTACAAGTGACCCTGTTCTCAAAACATGTTTTATTTGAAGTAATAATGACAACAAGGTCTTTGGAGAATATTACAAGGATGTGGTTCAACAACAAAAGAGTTGAATCCCATAGAACTTCAAAAATCAAGAGGCACTGGATAGAAACATTAATGCTCTCATGTAGTTTGTCTATCTTCCTTTTTAATAATAATTCTCCAAACTGAACATTAAAATGTAGGACGGATAAAAATACGGTTTAAAAAATCAGTTGCCAAAGAGCACATCGTGTTGGATATGGCATAAGATCAGCAGCAGTTCAGGGACTTATAGGCGACTGGACCTTAGGAAATGTGCTATGTTTGCTCTAGGAACGTTGTTGAGAGTTATGTCATGTAGTGGCTTCTGTCAGGACTATGGAAATATTTACCTTAGGTCCCAGTACCAGGAATAGCTATAATTGTCCTGAGCCACTGACTAGTGTTTCCTTTATGTGCCTCAACACATAAATGATTATGCTACCATCTTTCCACTTGTTGCTAGGAAACTCAGAGCCAAATGCATAGCCTGCTTCTAGCAGGGTTACAGGATCTCCAGGAATGCATTTTACCTGCCATTATAACTTTTGGCTTTCTCTATTTTCGCCAATTATACTATCCATTTGCTAGATTCTTCAATTAATATTTTTACATATGGCTGTATTATATTTTGAAAAGTCATTTTAAATCTTTTTAGGAACAAGAAAGCCAAGAAATTAATAGTTGAATAAATAAATATAAATAATGGTTTATGTTTACAAAACCACAAACAAAAGAGGACCTAAGAATGTGTAAGTTTGATGTGTATACACAACATGAGTCTAATGGTGCCAGAAATCTTTAATGATACTGATCAGATCACTGTCTGGAACCTTGTGGTCCATTCCAAACACAATGTTTTAAGAGTGATGACCGACAACCCTGAACACATTGGAAGAAGAAAAGATAGACACTATGGTACTGGCACAAAAACAGAAATATAGATCAATGGAACAG
>NW_021151805.1:2108-2657 GCF_002837175.3 Physeter macrocephalus | reverse complement strand
CTGTATATTTTCTACGGAAAAAGAAAAAAAAAGAATATGTGGCACATATATAAAATGGAATATTACTCGGCCATAAAAAGAAACGAAATCGAGTTATTTGTAGTGAGGTGGATGGACCTAGAGCCTATCATAGACAGTGAAGTAAGTCAGAAACAGAAAAACAGTTTTCGTATATTAACGCATACATGTGGAACTAGAAAAATGGTACAGATGAACCGGTTTCCAGGGCAGAAATAGAGTCACAGGTGTAGAGAACAAACGTATGCAAACCAAGGGGGGAATGTGGCTGGGGGGTGCTGGTGCTGTTGTGAGGAATTCGGAAACTGGGATTGACATATTTACGCTAATATGTATAAAATGGATGACTAATAAAAACCTGCTGTATAACAATATATATAACATAAAATTAAAAAAATGGTTCTACTGGACCTAGGGACAGTACAGGAATAAAGATGCAGACATAGAGAATGGACGTGGGATCACGGGGAGGGGGAAGAGTAAGCTGGGACGAAGTGAATGAGTTGCATGGACATATATACACTACAAAAT
>NW_021151805.1:0-930 GCF_002837175.3 Physeter macrocephalus | reverse complement strand
GGATATGGAGGGTGTGAGGGAGGGCGTGGCAAGAGGGAAGAGATATGGGGATATATGTATATGTATATGTGATTCACTTTGTTATATAGCAGAAAGAAGAAAAGAAAAAAAAAGCATAGTTCCTGAAGTAACCATTCAAAATAATACTATACTCCCCAAATATAGAAATATTACCTTAATAGAATGTAATAGCAAATTCACATGAAAATGACCCCTTTAAAAGAAAAAGTAGGGCTTCCCTGGTGGCACAGTGGTTGAGAATCCGCCTACCGATGCAGGGCACAGGGGTTCGTGCCCGGGTCTGGGAAGAGACCACATGCCACGGAGCGGCCTGGCCCATGAGCCATGGCTGCCTAGCCTGCGCATCCGGAGCCTGTTCTGCGCAACTGGAGAGGCCACAACAGTGAGAGGCCCGCCTACCAAAAAAAAAAAAAAAAAGATCCTTAAAATAAAAAGTAATACAGAATTAGTACTTCCATTTTGTAGGGTTTTTGTGACTTAACTGCTTACAACAAAGGGAAAAAAACAACCAATACACATTGAATAATATGGAATTAAGATGTAAAAAATAACTGACGACAAAAAAAGGCTCAGGGTAATTGCCCTTTCCTTGACCACATTCTAGGGACACTGTGAGGTATCTGAAATCAGAAGTACGTTTTAGGCATTTAACTTGCCTTACCTATGCTGTGACTTTCTCATGTCCCCTATATCTTTGTAGTAAGTCAGATTTTCTTTCGCTGGGGAACAATGGCCGTAAAAAAAGAGAGAGAGTGAGACGGCTTCTGTACACCTCCCAATGAATAAAGAATCCAAACAAAAATTACCATTGGAAAAGTACATTTGCTAACACAAAATAATATATAATGTAGAAGCTAAAGAAAGTAAACATATTGTTTTATGGAAAAAAAGCAAATGTGGCACATATAT
>NW_021151804.1:0-2658 GCF_002837175.3 Physeter macrocephalus | reverse complement strand
ACTCGTCTCCAGTGTTCAGCAGACACACGAACACGCCCATACGTCCTCACAGCTACACGCCCCTGCAATGAATCCTTCCCCACGTCGACACCCGAGGTGAGTTCCATAGCCCAGGAACCACGTGCCTGTCCGATATTTCCCATAAGCTGCCGAAACACACCCACGGACATTACAGAGACCAGGTTCTCTTTCCAGGCCCTGGGAAAGGCATTCAACCCTCATGGATCTGGAATCCACCACTACTGGCCTTGTCGATGCAACTGGACAAAGGCTTATTTGCACGGCTCTGAAATGCTGAACAACTACCTACTCCTCGTGGATACATAAAGCTCACCTCTGCAGTGGACACATGAGTGACACTTCTTACACCTGGCTCTCCAGTATCCCATACATGTCCTTCATGGAAACAATCTTTGCTCTCCAGAGAGAGGAGCCGTACTCGTTCGGCGCTAGTGCACAAGTATCTCAGGCAGATCTCGAAGATCCCCGCGCGAGTGTAATACTCCTGGTGCCTACAGCAAGCCATTTCGTGCCCAGCACTCTTGGAATATGACTTCCTTTGAAAGAAAGGGTGCCGGGCAGGGTCCTGGATTCTGAGGGAGACAAACACTTGTCTGCATTGCTCAGGCGAGACACAGGTATAACTGTGCCGAGGAAAATCATTTGAGCACCGGTTTGCTTGAGCACTCTTTGTGTCGCTCACCCTCAAGTCGGACTAGATATCCCAGTTTGCGAAAAATTTACGGAAGACATCTTTGCACGGATCGTAAGCCAGAGCTGCTTATCCTCTCCTAGGAAAAGAAGGAGATCGAAAGTTTGTGCTGGTTACATGGCACCAAGGACTTCAGGTTCCCTTTTGGAAGCTTTTCGTTGTATGCGGTAAGAGAAGGCCTTGACTTGCAGTCTGTGGCCATTGCAGGGCTCGGACGGAGGAAAGCTCGTCTTTTGCACCACACTTGTTAACACGCGTGGGAGAGAACACACGCCCTGTTTCAGTCACCTGCCAGAAATACGTACCCGTCCAGGACAGTGTTCTCAGAGATACCTTCCTGTAAATGGGAGAGACGAATGGTGGACTGGGCAAGGCTCAGTCTTTGCAGGCCGTCGGCACAGCTTGCTCCCTTGATGGCCTCTGGGCTCAGGGCGTTACGCAGCCTTCGCTGAAGCTCTTGGCAGGGCTTATTTGAGGGCTCTCGCTGACACTCTTCGGCTAGAGACCTCACAACATCTTGTGGGCCTAAGCGGCCTTCTCTGAAACTCCTCGGGCATTCAAGCGATAAGGGCGGCACTTTCATTTTCCGATGGGAAGCAAGATTTCACAGCAGTGCGTCAAGCCCTCTGGCACTCTCTCCTTTGGCACTCAGTGCTTTTGCACTGCTTGCTTATACCTCAGCTTATAGCACAGTGTATTCCTGATCCCTTCAACAATGTAGTTCTGCTGTACACTTCAGATATGTCTTCCGTGTGAGATATACTAGAGCGTGTGGTTGTTGTTTCTGATGCTGAGGTACGCTTCCCTCAGGGACTCTCAGGGTGAAACATGTTGCCAGAGGCGGTCTGCAAGGCCTTGCGATGGCATCCGTTGGCGGCCGTGCTGGCTGTCCCGTTGGAACAGCAGATGGAAATATCAGCTATCCAAGTTTACCAACCATACCATTGTGCGTGTCAAAGGGAAATGTATAGCTTACCTTTAGAGTCCTATACTCTGTGAGACAAACATGGTGTGGGTAGCTTGGTTCCTAGTGTTTCAGGATACTGAGGGAAACTTCGCACACTAAGAGGGATGAAGAGGATCTCTTTATTGTCCGTTCAAGTCCATTTCCAGGAACACCTCAGAGTCCTTTGTAAAGAGCGTTGTGTGAATGGCCTGAGGAAGAAGACACTCGGGGCTGCAGTAGGGTGGCTGGCTGAACTCTCTCGCATGGCACACAGCACCCTGTACTTGCACCTTGCCTGTGGGAAATGCATACATACTGTGATGAGGAAGAGACAAGGGATGCAGGTCGTCTAGTGGATTCCCACTTATTTGGAGATGAAAACAAAGAAGCTTTCCATGAATCTCGAGACAGGCTTACTATGTGCAAGTCGACGCACAATGGTACAACCCTTTCCTCCCGCCCGCTGGGACACGTTCCTTACCTTGCCGGAACAGAGGGAATGAGGCTTTGTTGATCCAGATAGTGGGAGACGGATATAGAAATTCTGGAAGAAACGAGGCCATCCTTCCTTGCACTAGTTCGTGTGCTGCCACTTGGCCTTTGGCACAGAGTGCCTCGAGCGGCGTTCTCGAGGGACTCGAAAGAGCCCAGTTACAGGAATGTTAATCACGAAGCTTCCTACACCGCCCTTCACATACATCTTCTCCTCCAGGAACAAATCACGGAAAGGTAGTAGAATCTTACGGTGAGAAATAAGGGGCTGCAAACCTATGCTGAAAGGCCGGTTTCACGTGGCCGTCTGAAAAATCCTGCCCTGCACGTTGACTGAGATCACTGCGAGTTACATCCCTACCCAAAAGCACTTCCAGTTCCCGGCTCTTCTAACTTAGAGATCACGTCTCTCCACGCCTCCTGAGGCACGTAATCCTTGCATGCACCAAGGAATCCCTGATAAGGGAGCCTCGGCAGCTATGACGGTCGTTTGAATTTCCTGTTCTTT
>NW_021151802.1:0-2661 GCF_002837175.3 Physeter macrocephalus | reverse complement strand
TATATATATATATATATATATATGATATATGATGTCAGAAAAATAATAAGTGATGCATTTGATGATAAATAGTCTACCGAAATTTTACATAGAAAAATACGTGGAAATTGTAACCATGATTTCGAGAAGATTGAATAAATGGTCTCAAGTACATACAGTTCTTAAGGCATATATTATCTCTTGCTTGTTGATATCAATTGTCACTATTTGTTAATTAACATGTATGTATCACTCACGATCACAGCAGGTTTACACACTAATTGGCTGAGGTAACAATGTGAAATTTGCCCTCTTGTTCTCTGCTAAGTGTTGGGGAAACAATGAAAGAGAGGGGCTATGTTCTCATTTTGTGAACGAAGAAACACGCCAAAAGAGATTAAGTAACTTGCTGAAAGTCGTGCACTAATTAATGGTGGCTCTGGGACAATCTCTCAAGTCTGTCTGATTGTCAGCATCCATGTTCTTGCCTGTATACTTCTCTGCCTGCACTCCCCAGCATGCACATTCTTGAAGAGTCACAGCTTCATCAGAAAATGGTGGGTTTTTTCCCCAACTAGTTTTGTGAACCAAATTTACTGAGGAAAGTACAAGGAGAGATGAATACAATCATCCAATTCTTTTCAGAAATCACAAATTCCTAAGCCTTGTTGAGTTGCTTTAGACGCTAGGAACAAAGACAGAAATCTTCCAAATTTATTTAATGAAGATAGGCTAAATTGATGAAATAAAATTCATATTTTAAGGCAGGACAAAAGTTTAAACATAAAATTCTCTATGTCCCTTTGGGCCTCCTCCCTCTCTCCCTAATGGGCAGTGTGCACTCTGTTGTAACTTCTTAAAAGAATAGAGTTCCTTCCCAACTCTGTAGGGAGTCATTGTGACTTGCTGCTCCCTTCATCCGTGTCTATGGGACTGTGAATCTTTGGTGAACTTTCTGTAAAAGTCTTTCTGTATCAGTATGTCATTTTCATGTATGATCCTTTGTCTCGAAAATGTATATGACTGTGCCTTCGACTTCTAATGGGCAGAACAGTTCTCAGAGTTTTTGGAGCATCTGCCTGCCATGTTATGTTCCTCAGTTTGGCTCAGAGAAACATCCCCTTTTCTTCTTAACTTGATTGCTAATTGAATTTTCATTCACATTTTCTTGGCGTAGTCGGCAGGATATGAGAGACACCCAGCAGAGGACACCTGTAGTCGACCCTGACCTGGCACTTGGTACCAGCTTGGGCCCTTTGAGCCCCACCAGTTTCTTAGGATTCCTCAGGTGTTTTGGTGAGTTCTCCTGATATCTGAACATCATTGCTTTTAAAACGACATCCTGAAGTATACTCAAGCTGTTTTTCATGGCACTTGGAGTCCTGAGGGGGTACCAGTACATTTCCCAGGCAAGGATCTAGGGGGAAGGTCCTAGGCAGGGAGCTAAGGGGAACTTTGGAGTGACTTGGGTTAGCTGGCCTTTTTTAAAAAATTGTCTTAAACTAGAAAGATTATGTGTATATGGTCTGAACAAACTGTTTGCTAGTGAAATGGGAGACTTAGCCTGCTCAGCTCTGAAGAAAAGGGACATTGGCTCCTTCTGGCCACATGGTATTCTCAGGTGACTGGGAACCTAGCAGAAGTGTCTGAGGATCAATCCTTGTGAAGTGCCACAGTCCCACAGGGGATCCCACTACAACCATTAGGTAAATTCTGCTGGCCAGGTGTGCACAATGGGCTGATCACCTAGAGCCTCAGCACCCAGGGCTGTTTTAAACTATTAGGTGGAGAAACCTAGACACATGAGAGAGTCAAACCAACCCAAGGGCAGGTAACTCCTTAGGGAGCTAGACTCAGAAGCAGCACATATTCGATCCATAACAGTGCCCTCAGATGATTGTGCAGATCATATCTGAATTAGGCTACCAAATTAGTAATGGGAAATCATGCCTCAAAGGCCAAACAGCTCCCTGATGGACAGCCACCCACTGGAACTTGGCTGGCTTTGTGTACAATTGGAATGAAGCCAATACTTGCAAGTACTTATCTTAACTCTTAAATGGCCAGGATGGAGCTCTTTTGACACTCCCAAACTGTAGAGAAAGCCGACTTGAGAAAACGTCCTTTCAAAATTCTGCCACTGAGAGAACCAAAAGTATTTCTAGGGAAACTTTGAAGTTATAAAGCACAACTCACATTGCCCGACACTACAGCCTTGGCTTAATTAGTAGAACCTAAAACTGAAAAAGAAAAAAAGGGAGGGAAAAGAGCTTTTTAAACTCAAGCAGGAAAACTATGAGATCTCTGTCTTTGCCTCCCTAGATCTATGTACGTCTGTTGTGTATGTTATAAATATGATATGTCTCTAATTCCGGATGTTATTATCAAAATTAATTTGTAAAAGAGCTCTATTTATTTGACTTAGAAGTAAGCACTTACAAATCAAATATTTCTAGATGGAACTTAAAGTAGCCTCAGTTTTAAAAGATCACGTGATCTAGGATTAATATTTAACAAATGAAGCAAGTTCAAGTTGATGGTTTGATTAATACAAACATGTCTTTAGAGTCATCAGCATTAAGTATGATACTTTTATTGTACCTAGGTTTACTGCAAGTCAAGAAAGTTATGTTCTCTCTGTTATAAAATGTGTCAAAAAGAAAATTAACTTGGCACTGTTGG
>NW_021151801.1:0-2661 GCF_002837175.3 Physeter macrocephalus | reverse complement strand
AGAAGACAAACGTGCCGTATCCTTGGAACTTAAGGAACGAGACGAGGAAATAATCAAACTGCAGCAACAGCTACGTGCCCAGAACGCCGCCCACGATAGAGAAATACTCAAACATAACGAGAAACATGAACAGATGCAGCGGGTGAGGGACGCTTCAAGGGAATAGCCACATTTCAAAATGCACATACATATATTTACATATATTCGGTACGAGTATTTCACAGGTCGAGAGGAAATGCCTGTCGACAAAGGTTTCTGGGCTAACCAGTGTGACCGTGTGACTCGATGTCCGTACGCCTAAACGCGCGTGTGAATACTGCTTCCCCATTGATTCTACTGATACAGACGGGCTTACCCGTAATAGTCGCTTGCTAGCAGCTGCGTTCCCTCATAAACATAATTTCACTTTTAGAGGATCTCTGCATCTGCTTGCAGACCAGTCGGAAAGCCCAAACGTCTGCACGCCGCCCCTCCCATGAAGGAAGAAATTTGATTCTGCCTGTCATTACCTGCGTCCTTCTGTATGAGAAGTAGAAGTCTCTGCTGCTGTATCGATGGCGAACTGCATCGGGTATGTAAGCAGACGGGAGGTTAGTCTCACTGGGCGTCCGTTCTGTAATTTCGCACGCAGCCATCCACGCGTGCTCTCTCTTTGTAATAGTATCTTGAACCCAAGCATGCGTAAAGACGTAGGTAGATGTTGAAATCCAAATATATCCCTCAATCTACGTACACACGTGTATGAAAGTATACATACCCCTGTACCTACCTATATACGTATATATAGATGGATATTTATATTCGTAATAGTGCAAGTGAATGTATCCATGGATGCACGTCGATGTACATGTAGATATATGTAAATATGTATATATGTATATAGATATATAAACGCATAGATGTACGTATGCTTCAAAATACGTTTTCATCTATGGCGATATATTTAATAGATGTGCATTAAATCACCGTGATGTTTGCTATTCTTCTTGGCATCAAAGCCGCTTTGCCGTTCGTGTCATCGGGGTTGTGACGCACTACACACATACATATTTTTATGTACACGCACGTGCATGTTCTGCGTGTGTGCGCGCATATTTGTAAATGTGGAGCGCGCACTCGTAACAACTTTCCGAAGTGTGGCTGGGCTTCTGAGTTTGTGACATAATTATGCGTTTGCATTTGCATTGCCTGTCCACAGGAAAATGCTGACATTTCCGAAAAGTTGAAGAATCTAAATAAGAAAAGGCTGGATTTGACAGAGCAGGTAAGCAGCAGCCGCAAGAATGTCTTCACCTACGCGCTGCTTTTCTGTCCAAAGTATCACCCCTCTTATGCGTGCGTCTCTGCTGCCCTGCAATTATTTTTTTAGAGTCTCATTCCACTTTTATATCCTCGTGGTCATCTCTTTTCTAATCCTACAAGCCTACACATAGAGGTGCATGCAATTACATAAGTACATATACATATATATATATATTACACACGCCCGTGTACGTATTTGTGAAAACCTGCAACGCGCAGGTAAAGACAGATATACACACACCCACACGCACACACAAACAGAGCAAAAGAGAGCTACACGTGTAGATAGATGTAGATACGCGTCCTTCGTTAGGTATGCGGCGCGTAGTAGAGAGGTGGTTGGAGAACTGAGCAGATGCGCTTCTCTGCTACGCGGAGACGAACACCAGCATACCGAGACTTTTTTGCCTTGCTCACGGAGGATACGAATCTACATATATACATATACATATGTATGTGTTTCTACGTGTGTACCCGTGTCTATATGTGTATGTGTGTAGTCTTATATTTTTCATGGCCCTTATCACGTTGAAGCGCTCGAATACATATCTGGGAAGCAAGAGAGACAGAGAGGGTGGGAGAGGAAAATAGGGTCAGCTGCCGGTGCACGCGATCGTCGGCGCCTCGTGGCATTTTCTCTGACTGCAAAGGCTTCAGAACTGGTGGAAAAACAGCTTGCCTTGTTGAAGCGTCAACTGCAACTCTCCTTGTTTTTTCATCAGGGCAAGGAATCATTCACATGCATGTCCACCCGACGAAACACGTCCATTTCAAGCGACGTGGACGCGCGGAGCTTCACTGGTATACACATGCATATAATATAGATATATGGGGGGAGAGAGAGACAAGTAGAGAGGGAGGCGTACGTTGATGTATACGGGCATGTTGGAGAGGCAAAAACAACTTCAAACCCACACCGCCACGTGGATTTGTGTAGGCAGGCCCATATAGATATTATACGTGCGTGGTGAATAAGGCGCACACAGTGCCTCTACATACAGAGAGAGGAAAGTGTACACGAATATATCCAGATAGAGAGATACACACGTACATAGATCTAATACAGGATGTGAACACGGAAAGTCCTACATACAGGCTAGTACAGAAGTAAACTTGTACATACGTACCTGCGGTTATTCATACAAGCACGCGGTTGTACACACATCTAGGCCTGTACACCAACATACGAATGTATACAAATGCACGTAAATAAAGATATCCACAAATGGCTATACGCCGATGTACAGGTGAAGGTAAAAACGTGCTTATATTTGCTACAAATATACGTAGAGCCGGACGCCGCTGAACACCACCTTAACGCTTTTCCGACGAACAGAGCAGTGCACTCAAACAAACTAC
>NW_021151800.1:1475-2662 GCF_002837175.3 Physeter macrocephalus | reverse complement strand
CGGATGAATATATGTAGCAGGCGAGGTAGCGACGCGAAGGCGAACTGTGACGGCAAGAGCGGCAAAACCCCTAAACGGATACTGGAGAGCAGTTGTGCGTCTTGAATGGTGCCGCCGAGTGCCGATTTCCCTCTTTCCCGGGAGAATGTTCGGTGTATCATGGAATGTTGACGCACACGGGGGTCCCCGCGAGAAGCCTACAGCATGCGTACACAGTAACGACAAAAACAGAATAATGCGTTTCGAAAGCGAGGCAGCGAACGAAACAGAGGAGGTGACTGTGTGAACCGCAGTGCGGCATGCATTCGCTCCGGATGCTCCATATTACACTTCAAATCGCCAACTCCGTGGAGGCATTCAACCCTGTAGGACCAGCTCCTGCTTCTCGCAGACGCAAACGAGAGCCTACGAGTCCCTAACGCGTACGCCAAAAGAACGGCAAGGACTAGCCTCGACATTACGAGGGCACAGGTGACAAGGGGGTGGCGGGCTCACCACTGTACTCCGTCGCCTTAGGAAGAAGAGCTGTTGAAGGCGCGGTCGCTGTTTTGACTTACAAGGGAGGATCTGCATGTTGCAACCATGTGCACCACCGCTGTATTCCGCCGCGCGCAACGACAGCTGCAGAATAAGAATTCCGTTTTCTGTCAGAAGAGCGCACAGCCGAGACCACCACAGGATGTACAAAGCACAAAGTTTGATGTTACTGTGTGGTGGGAGGCACGGATATTAAACAGCGCAAGGAGACCAAGAGAGCGCTGGAACACGCTACGTGTGCTTTTTTATCGACGTCCTGAGAGCGAGCCACGTAGCACCGGAGGGGTCAGGTAGCGAGATGACTTCGTCTTTTGTGAGACATAGTTGGTGTGGGAGACAGGAGTCAGCAGGTATAAGCGACTGGACCTGCTTCTGTTTGAGGAGCATTACTCCGCAACACAGCGTGGAATGCCTTTCCTGCTGCGGCCTTCTGTGCGCCAGGACTATCCAAAAAAGGTCTTCGTAGTATCTTGTTGAGGGACGTGGGGGTCTTCAGGGGCACCTGTGTATACCTTCGCAGACGGAATTTCCGTCCGTCTTGCCTGCTCTCCACCAGTGCTGTGTCCGGCTCACCTAGAAAAAGCACGTTTGTGATCCAGACAACTGTGTCAGGAAGGGCTGCGTCCAAGCAGTTAACGGCAATGAAACAA
>NW_021151800.1:0-1130 GCF_002837175.3 Physeter macrocephalus | reverse complement strand
GTTTACATTGTTGAAAGCCGATTGCGGGTAGAGGCTTTTCGGAAGAGCGCTGATTGGAGTGTGACCGTGTAGGTTGGAGCGGGAGAGCACGAGCAGTTGCCCGAGCGTACGGGAACCAGGTATAACAGTCGGAATATTGGATGGATTTCATCCTACTGTTATGGGTGCTGCCGTCCCCTCAGTGGTCGCTGTCTGCATCACAGGAAGTAAGATCAGCGAGAACACCCTGAGGGCGCAAGAGAAGGGATGCAGACAGCGTTGCTGTCGTATTCCGAGTGATGAGAGAGACGAAACGTATTCGAGCACAAGCTTGCGTATCTGAACAATGGCCAGACACGATATTTCGATTGAATGAAGAAGACTGAAGGCGGCACATACTTGGGGGATAGAGGAGAACAAGGCCTCATAGGTCATGGATGAATCGAGATATTTTTGCGTGAGATGGATACCTGTAGTTTGAGTGAATCCCTCGTGTGAGCTCAGTACAGTAGATAAAACATCAGCGCGTGCGCCCGCCCCTTGGAACTGACACAACGACGCCACTGCATGTCTAGCGGTCCGAACAGATTTCCGTGATGCCTCCGCGAGGCACGAAAGTTTGTTGTTTAGGAGTGTAAGTGGATTCCGAGCGAGAACCATGTCATGCGCCCCTCTGTGACTCAAGAGCAGGGAGTCAGCACTGGTCAAATAAGATGGGCACTGATGCTCTCCGAGACGGGATCCATATTTGCTTCTGCGGTTGAGTCGCGTTCCCACGATGATTGTCCCTTTTCTGCTAAAAGTAGCAATTATGAATGCGTGATCGGGGTTGCCTGTTCGTGTCGAGATTAGGAGTGCACAAGGGAGGTGCGTCGCCTGGAGTGGAGAGGTGAGGATCCTGTGGAGTCGACACAGCAGCCCTGATTCGTATGAAGTTGCCGTCGTGTTTTCAGTTTGGGAATGTAGAATGAAGAGGGTGTTCGGGCATGAACATTGACGGGTGGATACATGTAGCAGGTGAGGTAGCGACGCGAAGGCGAGCTGTCGTGGCATGGGTGGCAGCGGCCCTAGATCGAGAGCAGATGATTGTTCTCTATCTTGCCTGCTGTTTCTGTGCGCTGATTTGTAGATTTTTTAGATGAATCTCTTTT
>NW_021151799.1:2153-2662 GCF_002837175.3 Physeter macrocephalus | reverse complement strand
TCGTTAGGGTACGGCTGAGGGTTCAGGCTACGGCTTAGGCTTACGTTTCAGAGTCAGGGGTCAGGCTACGGTTATGGTTAGGCCCGGCTTAGGGTTAGGGTCGCTAGGGTTAGGGTTAGGCCCGGCTTAGGGTTAGGGTCGAGATTGGGGTACGGATACGTGTTAGGGGGAGTGTACGGGCCAGGGTACGGTTTATCGTTAGGGTACGGATGAGGGTTCGGGCTACGGCTTAGGCTTAGGTTTCAGGTTCAGTGTTAGGGCTAGCGTTAGGGTTAGACCTGGCTTAGGGTTAAGGTCGAGATTGGGGTACGGATACGTATTAGGGGGGGTGTACGGGCCAGGGAACAGGTTATTGTTGGGGTACGGCTGAGGGTTCAGGCTATGGCTTAGGCTTAGGGTTCAGGGTCAGGGGTTGGGCTAGGGTTAGTGTTAGGCCCCGGTTAGGGTGACGGTCGAGATTGGGGTACGGATACGTGTTAGGGGGAGTGTACGGGCCAGGGGACGGGTTA
>NW_021151799.1:0-241 GCF_002837175.3 Physeter macrocephalus | reverse complement strand
AGTGTACGGGCCAGGGGACGGGTTATCGTTACGGTACGGATGGGGGTTCAAGCTATGGCTTAGGCTTAGAGTTCAGGGTCATGGGTCGGGCTAGGGTTAGGGTTAGGCCTGGTTTAGGGTTAGCGTCGAGATTGGTTTAGGGATACGTCTTCGGGGGAGTGTACAGGCCAGGGGCAGGTTTATTGTTACGGGACGGCTGAGGGTTCAGGCTACGGCTTAGGCTTAGGCTTCAGGGTCAGGG
>NW_021151797.1:0-2662 GCF_002837175.3 Physeter macrocephalus | reverse complement strand
GCTTCTTGTAGACAAAGACGACAGAGACACCGACCACCAGCAGCACTTTTGGGCCAGGAGGAGAACTACCAGGAGAGGAGAAGACAGCTCTGGGCCTGGAAATCATCAAGGGACAAGAGGAGAGATTAGAGGGATCACACAGTAGCCATTCCCAGGGGCCTCCACTTACTCCATCTGAGGCCAGCTGGGCCCATCAGCACTCTGAGGCTTTGACCTGCATCCTGGGCTCAAGCTTTAAGGCAGAAATCAGCATACAGGAGTCCCTCATTCCCCTACTCTCTTTTCTCAGGCTGCTGCCATCCCATCTTCAACCAGCCAACAGGAAAATTATGGAGAAATAGACAAGGCAGCTAGAGTTATTTGGAAATACCACCACCAATATAAATTTGTCTATAAGGAGCACAGATCATAGAAAAGGGTTTAAAAGTCTGTGTGATTTAAAAGGGTTGGAAGAGAATCCCCAGAATCTGTGCATATGTTACCTTACATGTCAAAAGGGATTAGCAGTAGTGATTTGTTAAGGATCTTGAGATGGGCACATTTTCCTAGTGGAGGCCATGTAATCACAAAGATTCTTATAAGTAAAAGATTGAGGCAGAACAGCTGGAGGAGATGTGATGTCAGAAGCAGAGGTAAGACTGATGTGAGGCCCTTTGCCAAGGAGTGTGGACACCTCTGGGAATTGGTAAAGGCAAGGAAATGGATTCTTCTCTAGAGCCTTCTGAACTAGCAGAGCCCAGCCACCCATTGTAGACTTCTGACCTCTACAACTATTTGATAATGCATTTGTCTTGTATTAAATCACTAAATGTGGTAATTACTTACACTGACTCTAGGAACCTAATTCAAGGAGAACAGATGTGAATAAATGGATATGCATGAGTTAAAGTACATAACTTCTGGGTAGAAAAATTGAAAAGAAGGAAGACGTGCTGATGGCAATTGAGAGGTAAAGGGGAAAAGAAAAAAGTAGGGGGAAGGGATTTAGGTTCCTGAAAGACAAAAGAGAACCAAAGAATTAGAAGACTCAGAACATTTCTCCCACTATCAAAACCAACCAATGAACCAAAAACACTGTTAACATCTTGATTTATGCTGTACTAGGGAAGAGAGGTCCATTAGGCTAGAAATATTGTAAAAAACCCCAATACCATAAAAACAAACAATAAGATGTGCATCCTCACACCAGACCCACTGGACGCAGGACTGCAGTGGTTGGAGCCCTCAGATGCCCAGGGTAGGCTTTGAATCTGGGGAAAAGGATCACATCAGCATCTTACACTTCTCTTCAGCCTGCCAACCAAGATGCTCCAAAAAACATTTCCAGCTTTACTACACTAGCAAGCATCATGGGTCAGGCACCATGCAGCACCCAGAAGTACCAGCCCTGGTTGAGCCTGAGCAGAAGATGGAAGATTAAAAAACATTTACAGGTCATGCCAGACAAGATGGTACAAGACGGGACAAGCATAGAAGGACTCTGAGTTGGAAGCGGAGGCAGGCTGTCTAGGGACCTGAGGACTGGAGGAAGAACACAGCAGTCAGGAACCAAGCACAAGAGGAGACACAGGTGTGGCACTAGGAAAAAGAAAAAGTCTAAATCAATAATATAAATTCCTGCCTCAAGAAATGAGAAATGCAGGAGTAAAATAAACCCACAGCAAGCAGAAGGGAGGAAATAATAAAGAAAGAAGAGTGGTCAGTGAAAATGAAAACAGATAAGCAATAGAGAACATAACTGAAACAAAGAGTGGGTTCTCAGATAGCCTTATCCACCAGAGGGCAGACAGCAGAAACAAGAAGAAATACAATCCTGCAGCCTGTGGAACAAAAACCACATTCACAGAAAGATAGGCAAGATGAAAAGGCAGAGGGCTATGTACCAGATGAAGGAACAAGATAAAGAGGGCTACGTACCAGATGAAGGAACAAGATAAAACCCCAGAAAACCAACTAAATGAAGTGGAGATAGGCAACCTTCCAGAAAAAAGAATTAGAATAATGATAGTGAAGATGATCCAGGACATCGGAAAAAGAATGGAAGCAATGATTGAGAAGATGCAAGAAATGTTTAACAAAGACCTAGAAGAATTGAAGAACAAACAAACAGAGATAAACTATACAATACCTGAAATGAAACCTACCCTAGAAGGAATCCATAGCAGAATAACTGAAGCAGAAGAACGGATAAGTGACCTGGAAGACAGAATGGTGGAATTCACTGCTGCAGAACAGAATAAGGAAAAATGAATGAAAAGAAATGAAGACAGCCTAAGAGACTTCTGGGACAACATTAAACTTAACAACATTCTCATTATTGGGGTCCCAGAGGAGAAGAGAGAGAGAAAGGAACAGAGAAAATATTTGAAGCGATTATAGTCGAAAACTTCCCTAACATGGGAAAAGAAATAGCCACCCAAGTCCAGGAAGCACAGAGAGTCCCATACAGGATAAACCCAAGGAGAAACACACCAAGACACATACTAATCAAACTGGCAAAAATTAAAGAAAAAGAAAAATTATTGAAAGCATCAAGGGAAATATGACAAATAATATCCAGCTTTACAACAAATGCTAAAGGAACTTCTCTAAGTGGGAAACACAGGAGCAGAAAAGGACCTACAAAAACAAACCCAAAACAATTAAGAAAATCGTCATATAT
>NW_021151795.1:1731-2664 GCF_002837175.3 Physeter macrocephalus | reverse complement strand
TGCCGACAGCCACTCTGGAGAAGTGTACGGAGTTTCCTAAAATATCTCAATAACCGCTCCATAGCATACGGCCTCGACTTCAGTACACCTTCGATTTCCCGGGGAAGAGAAAAATGGATGCAGAAGTGGTGGTACTTAAGTAGCATGGACTATCACTCAGCCAGGAAACCAGTGTCCTAAGGCCGGGAGCAGCATAACCAGGGGAATTCGGGATGGTGATTCTAGGTGAAATAAGTCACACAGAAAAAGAAACTTATCCTAAGCTATCACTTAGGGAGGGAATGTAAACGTGGCTACACGTGAACTGATTTACCAACCAGAACACAGCCACACACGTAGAAAACACACTTAGGCCCGTTTCGGGGGAAAGGTGAGGGGGGGTGATGTATCCAACAAGAGTTAGAAATGAGCACAGATACCGTTCCATACCGCAAACATGTAAAGGACGAAACCTGTCCCTTGTTCAAAGGACTGGACTCAGCACCCCCTCTTCCCGCAGAAGGGTATATGTGACTAGTAAGACTCTCAAGACCTATGTATTGACATCTCTCTGTAAGTGAATCAAGTGTGGGTCAAGCGGCATCAACAGAGCAGTGGAAATCAGCGAAAGCCCATTCTACAAATAAATCTCAAACACAAAGTGCAAGAGAGAGAAATTCTTAGAAAATTCGTTCAGAGCCTGTGAGGCAACCTGGAGTTCTCCTGCTGCTCGGCTTCGCCCTTCCAGCAGCTTGACTGACAATCTCCCCATTTGGACAATCAGCACCTTTAACTTCCTGTTTCGCACACTTTGCCATTTCGGCCGAGGAGGAACGGGAAGAGAGACCAGCTGGACGTGTTTGGACAGGCACATGTCACTCTATTTTCCCATCCGGAAGAAAAATTAACCAAAGGCTCAGCCTGCCGACCCGGAAGCAGAATAGGGCCGGAAGC
>NW_021151795.1:0-192 GCF_002837175.3 Physeter macrocephalus | reverse complement strand
ATCTTCCTACAGCTCAAAGACGCATGGGCAACCCCGAGGACGGTACACCGTGTGATCGGGAAAGGTTTCGAACACGCGCCTCATTTTTCCTCTCCTTCTGCTCGGCTTCGCCCTTCCAGCCGCTTGACTGACAATCTCCCTCCTTGGACAATCAGCACCTTTAACTTCCTCTTTCGCACACTTTGCCATTTC
>NW_021151793.1:0-2666 GCF_002837175.3 Physeter macrocephalus | reverse complement strand
CCCCTGCATCGGCAGGCAGATTCTCAACCATTGCGCCACCAGGGAAGCCCTGTGGTTTTTTTTAATGTCTGTCTGGCACTGGTATTAGAGTAATTCTCGTGTCATAGAGTTTGCAACTGTCCCTTTCTCTGTGTTTCTTTGGGGGCAGAGTTTAAGGAAGATTATTCTTAATTGTTTGGAAATGTTGTCTAGAATTCTGCAGTGAATGTATCTGGCCTTTCTTGTTGAATGGTTTTTGATTAGTGATTCCATCTTTTTTCCAGTTACTGGTTCATACAGATTTTAATTTCTTCTTTGGTTTGCGTTGATAGGTTGTTTTTCTAAGAATTTATTCACTTCTTCTAGTTTATCCAATACTTAGGAATAGAATTGTCTTAATATTTTGTTCTCATTTTCTTGATTGTTGTTGAATCAGTTGTAGTGTCCTCTCTTTCATTTCTGATTTCAGTAATTTGAGTCTTTACTCTTTTTGGTAGTTATTCTAGATGTAGGTAAGAACCAACTTGTGAGCTTGTGATTTTATGTAGTTTTTATTCTCTATTTCATTGATTTGTAATCTAATGCTTTTTACATCTGCTAGTTTTGGCATATTTTCTACTTCTAAATCATTTATTTTTTAAGTTTCTTGAAATTTATTTACTTGGTAAACCACAACCTTTTTTGTCTACTTATTTGTATTTTCTCTTTCCCGATTTATTGAAATTTAATTAATATATATCATTTTATCAGTTTAAGATATACAGGGTAATGATTTGATCCAGTTATATTGCAAAATAATTACCTATGTGCAGTTACGATGACTCAGAAACCATTTCAAGTAGGGATGAGTGAATAATGTTTTTAGTTCCATGGGTCACTTCTTGCATCTCCCCGGAAGTATTTTCTCTAAACTCCTGGTATTTGTGTGTTTAATGTTAATTGCTGTGTTCTTTGTGGTCATGGTGGAAAAACACTTTTTTTGAGAGCTCATATAAGTTTTTCCAATTTGAATGTTTTTTCATAGTGTGTTTCAAATTAGGCTACCCTAAACTTGTTTTTCTCTATACAGCAGGTTATTATTACTTATATATTTTATACGTATTAGTATATATATGTCATTCCTAATCCCCAGGCTACCCTAAACTTAATTTGAATTATGTGTTATCACTTTCTTTAGTAAGTAATCCTATTCAGTGTTTCTAAAAATTTGAACATCATGGTTGCACAGTTTCATAACTGATTGTTTATAAGTATTACTTTTGGTATAATATCATGTATTTAACATGAAACATTTACTCATGCATTGTAATGAGTAGGTCATGTATGTTTCTTTATGTCTTGTAGATATCTCTCAGATACATGTGATCAAGAAATTACAACTAAAGTCAAACACCGATAGAGGTGGAGTATTCCAAACATTGATGTTGGGAAGTCATGAAAGCCAGGGAATCAAACATTTTTACCTCCTGGAAATTCAGGAAAATATTTATGACCATGGTTTTCAGTGGAGAGATGATGGAAGAAGTTACAAAAATATCCCTATATTCTGTCACCAAGATGTCACTGATAGAAGTCCACATGGCGGAAGGGATGCAACAAACAAGCCTATTGGAAATAGACTTCTGTTAAGTCTTCAGGATGAACTATATATGTTTAAAAGTAAACGGAAAATTGATGAATTTAATAAAGCTGTTAAGAGTATCAGCAGTAGTTCCTCATTTTCCCCACTTCAAGGAATTTCTCCTCCTGTCCAAAACAACATTTCTAATAGATATGGGAGTGATTTTATGCATCCTTCCATACTGACACAAGACCAGAGCCCACACACGGAAGTACCTTACAAGTGTAATAAGTGTGGCACAACCTTTCATCAGGTCTCAAATCTCAGGAGTCATCAGAGAATCCATATAGGAAAGAAATTGCATAAATGTGATGTATGTGACAAGGTCTTTTGCCGAAATTCATACCTTGTAATTCATCAAAGAGTTCATACTGGAGAGAAACCTTACAAGTGTAATGAGTGTGGAAAGGTCTTTGATAAGAAAGGAAGTCTTGCAGTTCACCAGAGAATTCATACTGGAGAGAAGCCTTACAAATGCAATGAGTGTGGCAGAACCTTTTCTATCGGCTCATATCTCAAAAGACATCAGATAACACACATTCAAGAGAAATTATATAAGTGTGATATATGTGGCAAAGTCTGTCGTCAGAATCTATCCCTTCAACGTCATCAGGGAATTCATACTGGAGAGAAAACTTACAAATGTAGTTTTTGTGGGAAAACCTTTCTTTGTGGCACAGACCTCAGGAAACATGGGATAATCCATCCAGGAGCAAAAGCATATAAATGTGATGTATGCGATGAAGTCTATGGTCAAAATTCATACCTTAAATGTCACCAGAGAATTCATACTGGAGAGAAACCTTACAAATGTAATTTGTGTGGGAAAACCTTTTTTTTAAAAACAGGCCTCAGGAAACATGAGATAATCCATACAGGAGCAAAACCATATAAATGTGATGTATGTGGCAAAGTCTTTAATCAAAAATCAGTCCTTGTGAATCATCAGAGAATTCATACTGGAGAGAAACCTCACAAATGTAATGAGTGTGGCAAGTTCTTTCGTGAGAAGCAAACCCTTAGAAGGCATCAACGAATTCATACTGGAGAGAAACCTTACAAATGT
>NW_021151792.1:0-2666 GCF_002837175.3 Physeter macrocephalus | reverse complement strand
GGGGGGGAGGAGTCCTCCCAACAAAGACCTCCTGGGACCGCAGCCTCACTGCAGCCCTCGGGCCCTCCCGGGACGATGAGCCGTCGTCCTCTCCAGCCCCGGCACGAGCTGGTCAGCCCCGCAGGGGCCGCCGGGTCCTGGCCAGCGACCGGCCCCGGCTTTAGAAAGACGCGCACGGGATAGAGTTGTCC
Source organism: Physeter macrocephalus (assembly GCF_002837175.3). Lineage (NCBI taxonomy): Eukaryota > Metazoa > Chordata > Mammalia > Artiodactyla > Physeteridae > Physeter > Physeter macrocephalus. The sequence goes on along the minus strand of NW_021151792.1, from coordinate 2,475 downwards.
AGATGTGCTCGTTCTGCTTTCGGCAGCTTAGAGAACTGGAAGCCACAGGGGAGGGAGACGCATTTGGGGAAACTGTTAGTGCCAGTGGGCCTTCTCACTGCCAGGCACGTGCTCAGAATGACGGGGACGGGGCGTCTCCTTGGCTGTTCAACTCGACCCCAGAGCCGGCCTCAGGATCCAGCCTGGAACACACAAGGGTATGATTTCACCTCTGCTTCCTTCTGTGACCCAAAAGTGCCAGCAGAAGTTTTTGGATTTGTTAAGTAAATACCTGTCATCCAGCGCTTCTCCCTGGGGTCTTCGGGTTTCCTGCTGGGGCACGGTGAGTCCGTGGACGCTGCACGTGGGGGGCACTGCCCCGTTTGTCCTGCTCTGCCACCACCTTGTCCTCAGAGCCTAGCAATTAGCACCTGCCCAGGAGGCATCCTCCCTGAAAGCTCGCCCCCTGCGATAGGAGAAAGGAAAAATTCAAGTCAATTATAGACTGAAAGCCTCTGCAGCCGGTGATGGGAGAGTCGGGCACAGAAGCTGCGTTTACTTTTCCCCTGTGGCTGGAGCAGTGCTGAGAGCACAAAAATTAGCACAAACCCAAAATAAGCTTCGTCGAAGTTAATCACCTCGGGCCCCGTGAGCCGGGCCGAGGAGCCCCCCAGAGCAGCCGGGCTCCCCTCGCGGTGGGAATAATGCTTCCACAGCCAAGGCCTTCCCTGTAACTCTGACGACTCATTCTTCCAGACACTTTTATTCATGCTGGGAGTATGCTTGTGCCGCTCTGTTTGCTTTCTGAAACCCTTCCAAGCACATCACCGGCTGGCTGGCGTGTGTGAGATGGGAGGGATTCCCCGGGGGAAACTGAACCCGAGACAGTGAGAGGCGTACGCACCGTCCCTGGGCGACCTGGCGTCACGTGCAGAGCCCCCGGGTCGCCGGCCGTGGGGGCCGCAGAGGGGGGGCCCCTCCGGTTTGGGCCCCGGGAGCTACCGGCTGCTGCTCGGCCTCTCACCGTGCCTGCGTCCCTTCCACAGCCCACCGGAAGATCTCTGTCGATCTGCTTCCGTGTTAGGTACACCCTTTCAAGGAGCCGACGGGCGTCTTTGTTCAAAGTCTTAATTGCCCTTTGGCTCGGGGGTTTTGTAAATCCAGATACTGGGGTTGGAGCAGCTCACGGTGGGGTCACCGGTGGAAGCAGAGCTCTGCACCTCGTGGACCAGACGCCCCAGATCCGCCCACGGCATGCTGCAGTCCTTGAAATTCTTCCTGTCCCTCCTCCTGTCCTGCCATCACTCTGCATCTGGATCTGCATCATTTCTGCCTTGCTATTTCAGGAATCATCTCTAACGGTGCCCCTTGCCTAATTGGAGTGTGTTGATTTTGAAATGCCCGGAGCCAAAAGTGCCGGCAGAAAACAGATGTTAGGTCTGTGACCCCGAACTAGAAGCAGTCTTCTCTTCATTTTCCAGTTGCTATTTTTATTTTGCCCTCTCTGTCCTTCCCTAGTCACCTGAAGGTCTTTAGGTGTAAGTAGAACTCGGACGCACCTGCAGAAAGGAGCGTCCCAGCCTGTACGTTCGCGATGTGAAGTCCGTTCCCGCGTTGCTACGACCTGCCGCTTGAGATCCTCCTCCTGAGACCCTGGGACAAATGCCATGATTTAAAGTGATGCCTGGTGAATTTGGTCATGAGATCCCGCTTTCTTTCCATCCGTGTGGGGTAAATTGTCCCAGAGGCTCAGGAAAGGGGAATCTAGGTCAGAGCTCTGCTGTGTCTCGTCAGGCTCGAAGTCCACAAGATGCATCTGCCTGTTCATTCTCCACTGGACCCTGTGCACAGCAGCGGACATTACAGGATGGGAAGCAAGGTCACTTTTTCCCCAAATCCTCAAGCCCACTCCTAGGTTTGGACACCTGGAAAGAAAGAAAAAACATGTATAAGAATAACGCATATTAGCGCTTTCCAAAACGTTTATCCAGTAACAGGAAGACCTTGACAGGCCTTTCAGACCGCAGCAGACACAAGGGTGTATCCAAAGGGCAGGGTGACCAAACACCCCAGGTGGCCTACACAGCTCTTTGCTGCCCACTTGAAACCAGGATGAAACCGCAGCAACCGCCGGAGACAGAGAGGGTGGTGGTCTGGGGGCCGGTGGGCAGATTATGCTCACAGGCTCTGTCTCTGCAGGGACCAGTGTCGGGGTGAAGAGGGGTCTTCGAGAGGACTTCCTGCTCCCCCCCTGCAAGCCTTGGGAAGCTTTCTTCCACGCTGTCCCTCGGGTCAGGCAGGCTCTCCGTAGCTGATGCACAGGCTTACAGAGGCGGTTTGGAAAATGCAAGGAAACACAGACCCGTGCTTGTACACGTTGCCATGTGAAGCCAGAGGTTGTACACGCTTCACACCAGGTTCTGGGACTGGCTTGGAGGGCATCTGGAATTGGGATCCTGCACAGGGCAGGGTGGGGCAAGCGTGAGCCGAGCACCG
>NW_021151791.1:0-2668 GCF_002837175.3 Physeter macrocephalus | reverse complement strand
CTTCGCAAGCTGCATTGAACAAATACGCCGGTATTGTGAGTATGAAGCATTATGCACCTGCACGTACCGACGTTGATCAATACGTACACGGAGCATGCAATGCCCTCTAGAGCAAGCTATCAACACCTGCGTGGACCGACTCATCCGTTCTGTGATGTACCATTCTCATGACTCAGCTATAGTGTCTGATGCATCTTTGCGTTTGGACTGTTAATACATATTCGACAACATGTGTGCGTGCAATGGTTGCGAAGGTGGTGCAAGTGTGTCCTTAGAGTCTTTTCCAAATTGGTTTTGATTGCACAATTGACAGCGTGTAGCCGCATAATGTTTTGTCGTTCAAATACGTCTTCCACGTACGCCTCGGCATTTGGAAGACTACAGTTGTAAGCGCTTGGCCTGGCGTCACTTGTGTGATTTGATTGTTTACAGACACTCAGCGCAGAGCGTTGAGGCAGCTGCTGCGAGACGTGGACGCTGCTGTTTCACAAGATAGTGCGCAGCTGCCAAGGTTACTTCACACAGTTCGAATGGCAATTGAGACTTTCAACGACGTCAGAGATAGCCGCAGTATTTTGAAAGACACACAACAGAGTTGTTCTCTTCCAAGCAGCAAATGGCAGGCATAGGTATCTGCTGAATACATGCTTCATATGGACGGTTGTAAGTAGTGAAAAAATTCGTTTTGTTGGGCTAGGGTGTCTCGTGTACTTGTGAGCACTTGTCCGTAGTAGTCTACCTACTACCCATCATAGTCACCGTCTTTGTTCGGGGTGAAAAGCTCTGTCAAGAGTATCGGGAAGATTCTGTGGTGGCTCGACTATAGCGTACTAGACATTATTATGTTTGTATGGGAAGCGTTTCCAGGGTTTAGCTCGCCAATGCGAAGCTCTTTCTCATGCAGGGTACACGGACTACGGGGTAGCCCTCAGCGTTTCTTGCGCTGTTGAGGTTCATCTAAGTGGGCTGGATACAATGGCGTCAAGTACCGGGTTTAGTGAAGCCAGGACAGTTTGAGTGTACAGTTACTAAACGGTTTTTACTTTTGCGTGTGTCTCCCATTGTAGCAATTCTAGTGAGATATTCAAGGAGGAAGAGAAAGGGTTCAGCGGTCGAATAGATGCTTCCTTAGCATTACTAAACGGTTCTCAACTTCTGCGTGTGTCTCCTATTGTAACAATTCCAGTGAGATATTTAAAGAGGTAGAGGAAGAGTTCAGCAGTTGAATAGACGCTTTCTTAGCATGGGGGTGGTACGCGCAAGCTTGTCAGCGCGTTCCTCTAGCCTGCCGGGCGTTGTTCAGAAAGAAGTGACAGGAAGTTGCTTGAAGTTGCTTACGGTCATTTCCCTTCTTGGGTCCGCGCAGTTGGCTGCAGAAAGCGACCTGCTAGTCGACAGTGTTAGGACTGTGTTGTTCTGGAACGCGCACGCACGCGTGCGTACATACGAGTCGAGATCCACAGATGTAAGCGTGTGCGAGCGGTTACAGGTGCGAGTAGAGGCGCGTGTACTAGAATAGCGAGGTGTAGGAGTGCACGCACGATATAAAGTTCTTATGTACCTGGGGTACATTCGTCAGTCTTTTATACATGTGTATATGTAATTGCTTCTAAATTGAGTAACTTACATTCCCTAGGAATAAACATTCAGTTCAAGTACCCACAACGCTCGGTCGACGCAACTTCGGCATGATGTGCCAGCGGCTTTTTGGAAGTTACCGACATTTCTGCGGCCTGTGTTCGGGTGAGGGAAGTCGTGAAGCACGTGCATATACCAGAGGACAAAAGTGCCGTATTCTAGTTGGAGTGCTCTCAATTTTGAAGGCGCTCTTATCACCTACCAACTAACACTTCTTCCGCGCTGGGTTACTTGCTGGAGGTACGCAGCTCTAGGGGAGCCTTCTTATTACCAATCAAACACGCTTACGGATATTCCCTCTTGTATGCATACAAGTATGGTCTTGACACACACCATGCACTTCCTCAGATAATAGGTCACTGGCTTGGTGTGCAATGGGTGCAACGAAACAAGCGGTTTGCCTAGAGCCACTTGATGTGTTGCACGTATGCAAGTAATCGTTGTACTTGTACTCCGTTCGACTATAGCAGTGGTGCAAAGGCTGCCAGAGAAACGGAAGAACGCGGCGGACAGTGGATAGAAATGCATAGCTTCTCCCCCCCATGCGCATCTCACATGGAGTCAATTTCACAATTTAAACGCCAATATAGGTTGTACAGTTTATTTCCTCTACAGGCCACGCTACCATGTTTTCCAGTGTCACTCGGGCTGCACAAGACCACCGGCACAGATAGAGGTACATACTGTTATCTACTCCACTGATATATGGCTACTACCAGGTGCTCAAATAAGATAGCCGTACGCGTACATGTCTTGCACCTCTACCGTTTATACGTAGACATCTGCGTGAGATTAATATATACATACAACGAGGGCTTCTCTTATAGAGTATGGGTGGCTAAAGCTTGCGGCACGCAGGTTCGGTCATCAATATATTTGGGAGGCGAAACTATCTGTTTTGATCTATATATTCCATCCGCAAACGACAGCAGAAGACTGTGCCGTAAATTCGTCGCCTGAACCTAAATCCGCAATCCACGCATTTACACGGTGACGTACTAATTTTTATTCATAGTCTGCCGTCCTCCCT
>NW_021151790.1:0-2669 GCF_002837175.3 Physeter macrocephalus | reverse complement strand
AGTTGCTTAACAATTATGCATAGCTTTATCAGGATCCTAGCAAAAATTACAACAAAATTAGTAAAGTAATATGTAATATTTAATTATAACGCAATCACTATGATTAAAAATAGTGTGATTTCTTGCCCGTGATCTTGACTTTTACTTTCTATCCTTTTGTGAGGCTCTGCTTTACATATGCACACAATCTCTATACTTTTTCAAACATATCAAAGATACAGCAGCGCTACCACTAATTATAAGTTTACAGTTTCACATTCCTTTTCTCATCTAGTGTTCCCTCAATCTCTTCAACATCCCAGGTAGATAAAAACAATAAATCTCACAAGCTCAAAAATCCAAAGCAAAATTTTACAGAATTGTAAGTAAGAAATCTAACTAGACTATACAGAAAAGTTCAGAAGAAAGTTGGCAATTTAAAAAAATACATATTGTAAGGCAATTAAGAAGTAACAACTGAATGATCTGCATGGAAGCTTTTGGCGGATATAGATTTTGGCTGAGCAGAGCAGTGAGTGAACCTTTTTTCAGTTTACGACGCAATGCCAGTATCCTGGGTAGAAGATGAGTATGGTTTGTGTTGTAGGGTGTCTATGACACAAGAGTTGTTGAGGATTCAACATGTTGATGTCTCATTGGAGAACATAGGAGAATAGAAAAGAGAAAACTAAGGAGTGATCTGACATCTGCAAACCAATTCCTTTTTTTTCCTTAATGGAAATTATGCTAGGACAAGAGTGCGCTCTGATGAGCCAGACTGAAGTTATTTATTTCACACTGCTTATTGTAGAGGTTGGATAATCTATTGACACTCACTGGCAATCATTCCAGCAAGAACTTTATTCAAGTAAACTGCAATAAGAAAACTCCTCCTGATTAAATCATACTCGTTTCTGACATCAAAATACTGGCTTCCAAAAATTAGAACTTGAAGCAATACCATCTTGAAGTACTTAATTGTACTACCTGGTCATCCTATAAATCAGAACTGATTTGGTTTCTCTTTCCAAAGGGAAAAAAACCTTTTTTTACAAATTCATTTTTGCTTTAACTACAGAATACAAATGAAGATAATAATACACATCTTCATGTTGTTTTCCTTAAGACATGAAGGGAGAAAAAGGAAAAGCTTTAGGAGGGTAAAGGGAGGCAAACCGTGGCTTTTTTCCCATCATGTTGGGAATAACTGAAGAGAAAAACCAGCTTTGTGTAGAACTGCCTTTTTGTTTTCCTTCTTAGAAAGCATAGGCACCCAAGTAAGAATAAACTGGATTCACTGTTCCAGGACCCTAAATATAACTAAAGATTGGCTTTAAAGTGTTTATTATGTATCAATTTCTGTACAGGGCATTGCACATGTATTACCTAGTTTAATTGTACAACAGCGGTGAGGTATTACTATATTCAGTTCACAGATGAAGCAACTCAAGTCAGGAAGATCATGCCAATAGTACACAGAGGAGAACTTATCAAAGCCCAGTTTGTCTTTACATGAAAACACCACGATGCCCTAGTCCCCATACTCCAATTATCTGAGGTCTAGGAAGACTGTAATCCCAGCTGTCTGAAATTACCCTGCCTGAGCAGCATGCCACAACAAGCCCCAAAGCTCTCTTTGCTCTACAACTCAAATACAATTCAAACACAATCACGGTGCCTCCACCAAGGAAATGGTAGGCTTTATGAAAACTACTAAAAGCACAAGTGAAAAAGAGATCCCTTGGAATACTTCACCAGTGGGTCATTTTCCATAAGTCAGATTTTCAAAATTTAACAGCTAGGAAGAAAGATTTCCACCTGTATTAATTAGTTTCCTACTGTTGCTGTAACAACCACAAACCAAGCAGCTTAAAACAATAAAAATTTTGAATCTTACAGTTCTGAAAGCTAGCAGTCCAAAACAGGGGTCACAGGGTGTCAAGGTGTCATCAGGGCCGAGCTCCTTCCCGAAGGATGCCGACATTTCTTGGCTCGTGGCTTCCTTCCTCCATCTCCAAAGCCAGGAGCTGCTATTCTCTTACACGTCCTCACTCTGACACTGACTCTTCAGCTCCAACCCCATGTCCTCCGCATTTAAGTACCCTTGTGATTACATTGGGCCCACCTGGATAATCTGGACTAATCTCCTTAGTTGAAGATCAGATACCTTGCGATCTTACTTTCACCTGAAACTTTAATTCTCCTTTGCCATATAACACAATATAGTTAAAAGTTCCAGGGATTAATGTAGACACCGCTTAGAGACCATTATTCTGCCTACTACACAACCATTTTAAAAATCACAGCAGAAAATCAAAAGTTGTAGTAGAGACAAAAGGGCAAATATGGACAAAACCTCAAATTGCTTATCTTCACATTCTAAACACTGGAAATCAGTAAATGTCCCTGGCAGGAGCATAAGGACAAAAATCCCTCTAAGACTTCTCGGGAATTTCAGAAGCAGCATGAAAGAATAGTTCCAATTCTGGTGCCTGAAAATTGTGTGACCTTAAGCACGTCCGTGAACTTGTATTTCTGGACCTCAGATTCCTCATCTTCAAAATAACAGGGTCTGAGTAGACAACCCCACATATCATTTCAGGGCCGAGCTCCTGAGGGTTTTGATGAAGATATGAAACTCTGAGAAATGTGGGTACTACTGGCCCGTAATGACATAGCACCTGACAAAA
>NW_021151789.1:2172-2669 GCF_002837175.3 Physeter macrocephalus | reverse complement strand
AGCGTATGCTCTTTGGCCGCCTCGTCACTTCCGGTAAATGGTTGGTGTGCTACCCCATGACGCAGTAAACCTATGCAGAACCGCCGGTCATAGACGAATGCACAGGAGGTACTTCACCACCCGGTTGAGAAGTTGCTTTCAGAGAGTATCAGTCTGAAATAATCCCTATCGTAAATAAGCTTTCATATCCCCATTAAGCTGGCCCAATGCCGTCTGCATTCGTGGTTTTCTGACAAAAGGCTTCTAGCTGACCTGTACCACCACTGCTAGAAGTGCCACTCTAGAAGCACTGCTAGCACTGCAACAACATCAGTACCACCACTTCCGCTAGTAGCAAGACTCCTACACGAGCTCAGCACACTCGTATCACGCGAAGACCCACGCTTGTTGTAGTAAACTCGTCCCGTCCTTCTTATCTCATACGTGTATCTTGTTCAAGAGTTGCAACAACGGGAAGACGATCTCATTCTACCATTACTAGAGTTGGACTGACTGAG
>NW_021151789.1:0-1850 GCF_002837175.3 Physeter macrocephalus | reverse complement strand
TTTTCAAGATACGTGCGACTCCAACAGAATATTTTCGATGCTTACAATATTCCTATACTACTTCAACGCTACACACTACCAGTTAAATCAAGAGTGGAATTTCGTCGCAGGATTTGTTGTACGCAGTAAATGCTTACGGCAGCCGCTTTGATTTGGTCCCCTTCATGCAGGCCCGATCACCAACATACCTGAAATCTACGCGCAGCGTTATTGTGTGCACCACAGATCTTTTCCATTTCGTCACTCCTTGCCTTGGATTGTTTACCTGGGCCTTGAGTGACCGTAGTTAGCGTACGAGTGCAGTGCGCGGCCCCGCTGCAGCCCATAAAGCGTCGTAGTCTACAACTTGCATCACAGGTTTACGAAGGCGTCTCGTGGCATCTCTGTATGAGTCTGTCCGTAGTTTCTTCTGCGTATATAAGCACATACTTATATGACCACTGCTTCCGCTCATCGCGTTTTCCTGCGTGAGCTTCTGACAGGAGACAACTCCGGTTTTCTTTATCATTCTGCCATGTGTTATAGGCACACAACCCTTCTTTACCCGTCTTTCCAGTCAATTCCGCGCGTGCTTTGCCCTTTCACATCCTGATTCCCCTTCTGCGTGCATCACGTCGCACGGGCGCCCCGAGGCACGAAGCAGTCAACTTGAGCGCCGCAAATAGCGGCTACCGTCACCTGCAAGAATTTGTGCCCGCCATAGGAGCTTTCCTCGACGTTTGTTTATCAGTGCGAAAAATTCCCCCTCCAACCCGAATCAACTCAGCACATCACACACAGATGATAGCTTGACAACGGCCGCAGTGTTCGTGCAAGCGAGTGTCTTAGCCGCACTGCTCTTACCGCGTTCTTCCTGTCTGCGGTACTCTGCTGCTCTGCTCTGATAAAGTTTGAACAAGTCCTCCACTCCGTGAAAACGTGGCTACTGGTGTGGAACTAACTTCCTGACTTGAAAACAATCTGTTTGTGAAGCCTTTACTACTAATACGTAACACTTACCCCTGCAGTTAGTCTCGTGCGATACAGTGTGGCATGCCCCAATGCTGTTGTGAACTTGCTCTCTGCAAGCTGATGACAACGTCAGCGTACGACAACGTTTCGGCGTACGCAGTCTGATGTACCCCACTCTCTTGCAACGCTGGCGCTCACAACTCATGGCGGTGAAGCCACAGGGGTTGACAGGTCTGTCGGCTGTGCTGTTGCTGCGGCTTGTGTACACGCGCACAGCATAACACGCCCTCGTGGATTCCCTTCCCTTTTTAACAACGATGGTTCACATGCTTGTACGTGTTGGCATATCGCTTCGTTCTACGCGGTTTCTTCTGTTACTCCGCGCAGAACTCATTTCTCACGTCGTTATCGTTTGTTTCCATACATCTTGACCTGTCCCCTCATACTGGTGTATTCCTTTTGTAATCCTCTTCGCAGAACCCTCTGCAACATCACCTGTACAGATTCCTTTCGGCTTTATGCAAGAAGTGGCACCGCGACTCACCCGAGAACGTAGAACATATATCATCCATTTCGACCGTTAAATTTGCTGCTTGCAGCCTGCAGCATCCCTATGACCACCCACCTTTACGTTTTCGTTATGGTGTATATTGGTAGAATATACTATCTGCTTTACTCTCACGAATTTGCTGGAATTGTAGATTGCGTCACGCACCGTTAATGTGATGGTCCTCGAATTGAAGGTAGCACTCTAGCTCCAGTTTTCTTCTCTTACTTCCCTCTCCACTTCTCAGTAGCGTCACAGCCTGTAACATGAGAAATCACACAGGGGACAGCAGCACTCGCGTAGGCACGGTTGACAGGGCCGCCCGCTGCTCCATAGGTGGCGAAAACACTGC
>NW_021151788.1:0-2670 GCF_002837175.3 Physeter macrocephalus | reverse complement strand
TTATGTGGGCCCTTTGGTGTTAGGAGGTTTCTGCTGTGTTTCTCATCCCCCTTTTGATGAGTATGATGAAGTGTGAGGTGTTTCCTGCTGGTTTCCTCATCGCCTTTTTCACGTGGGCCCTTTGCTCTGAAGTGGTTCCTTCTCGGTTCCTCATGCTTTGTGATGGGTTTTGGTGTGAGGTGGTTCCTACTAGGTTCCTCATCCCCTTTGTGACGTGGGCCCTTTGTTGTTACGTGGTTTCTGCTGGGTTTCTCATTCACTTTATGATGAGTATTATGAAGTGTGAGGTGGTTCCTACTGGGTTCCTCATCCCCTTTGTGACGTGGGCCCTTTGTTGTTACGTGGTTTCTGCTGGGTTTCTCATTCACTTTATGATGAGTATTATGAAGTGTGAGGTGGTTCCTGCTGGTTTCCTCATCTCCTTTTTCACGTGGGTCCTTTGCTCTGAAGTGGTTCCTTCTCGGTTCCTCATCCCTTGTGATGGTTGCTTTGGTGTGAGGTGGTTCCGAGTGGGATCCTCATCCCCCCTGTGATGTGGGCCCTTTGGAGTCAGGTGGTTACTGCTGGGTTCCTCTGCCCCTTTCTGATGTGGCCGTTTGGTGTGACGTTGTTACTGCTGGGTTGCTTCACCCATTTGTGATGTGATCCTTTTTGTGTAAGGTGGTTCCTTCTGGGTTCCTCTTCCCCTTTGTGATGTGAGCCTTTTGGCGTGAGGTGGTTCCTGCTGGGTTCCTCATCCACTTTGTGATGTGAGCTCTTGGTGTAACCTGGTTCCTGCCTGAACCCTCATACCCCCTGTGATGTGGACCTTTTGCTGTGAGGTGGTTCCTGCTGGGTTCCTCATACTCATTGTGATGTGGGCTTTTGTTGCGAGGTGGTTCATGCGGGGTTCCCCATCCGCTTTGTGAAATTGGCTTTCCGGTGACATAGTTCCTGCTGGGTTCTTCATCCCCTTTGTTATGTGGGCACTGACGAGTGTGGTGGTTACTTCTGGGTTCCCCTTCCCCTTTGTGACGTGGGCTTTTCTATGAGGTGGTTCCTGCTGCGTTCCTCATCCCGTTGTCGATGTGGACAATGACGTGTGAGGTGGTTCCTGCTGGGTAATTCATCCCCTTTGTTACGTAGGCCCTTTAGGTTGAAGTGTTTCCTGCCTGATTCCTCTTACATTGTGATGTGGGCATTTGGTATGATGTGATTTCCGATGGGTTCCTCATCCCCTGAGTGATGTGGGCCCTTTTGTGTGTGTTGCTTCCAGCTGGGCTCCTCATCACCTTTGTGATGTGGACCCTTTGGTGTTAGGTGATTTCTGCTGGGTTTCTCATCCCCTTTATGAGGAGTATGATGAAGTGTGAGGTGGTTCCAACTGGTTTCCTCATCACCTTTGTGACGTGGGTCCTCCGGCGTGATGTACTTTCTTCTTGGTTCCTCATTCCTTGTGATGTTGGTTTTTGGTGTGACTTGGTTCCTGCTGGGTTCCTCAACCCCTCTCTGATGTGGACTTCTGTTGTTAGGGGGTTCCTGCTGGATTTCTTATTCCCTTTGTGATGTTAGCCCTAGGTTGTGACGTGTTTCCGGCTGGGGTCCTCATCCCCATTGTGGTGTGGACAATTTGTAGTTCAGTGCGTCCTGCTGTGGTCCTCATCCCCTTTGTGACATGGGCCCTTTAGTGTGACGTGTTTCTTTCTACGTTCCTCATCCCTTGTGATGTGGGCTTTTGGTGTGTCATGGTTCCTGTTGTGTTCCTCATCCCCTTTATGATGTGTAGCCGTTGGTGTGAGGTGGTTCCTGCTGGTTCCTAATACCCTTGTGATGTGGGCTTCAGTTGTGACGTTGTTCCTGATGTGTTCCTCATTCCCTTTGGGCCGTGGGCCCTTTGCTATGAAGTGGTTTCCTATTGGTTCCTAATCCCTTGTGATGTTGGCTTTTCGTGTGAATTGGTTCCTGCTAGGTTCCTCATCCCCTTGGTGATGTGGGCTTTTGGTGGGAGGTGGTTCCCGTTGGGTTCCTCATACCCTTTTTGCTGTGGGTTTCTGGTGTGAGGTGGTTAATGCTGGGTTCCCCATCCTTTCTGTGATATGGGCTTTCATGTGAGAACGTGCCTGATGGGTTCCTCCTCCCATTTGTGTTGTGGACCCTGACGTGTGAGGTGGTTACTTCTGGGTTCCCCTTCCCCTTTGTGACGTGGTCTTTTGTTTTGAGGTGGTTCCTGCTGTGTTCCTAATCCTGCTTGTGATGCGGACAATGACGTGTGAGGTGGTTCCTGTTGGGTAATTCATCTGCTTTGTGACCTGGGCCCTTTGGTGTGAAGTGGTGCCTACTTGGTTTCTCTTACTTGTGATGTGAGCATTTGGTGTAACGTGATTCCTGCTGGGTTCCTCATCCCCTGTGTGGTGTCGGACCTTTGGTGTTAGGTGGTTTCTGCTGGGTTTCTCATCCCCTTTATGATGAGTATGATGAAGTGTGAGGTGGTTCCTGCTGGATTCCTCATCTATTTCACGTGGGCCCTTTGCTCTGAAGTGGTTCCTTCTTGGCTCCTCATCCTTTGTGATGGTTGCTTTGGTGTGAGTTGGTTCCTACTGGGTTCCTCATTCCCTCTGAGATGTGGGCCCTTTGGCGTAATGGGGTTACTGCTGGGTTCCTCTATCCCTTTCTGACGTGGCCTTTTGGTGT
>NW_021151787.1:1465-2671 GCF_002837175.3 Physeter macrocephalus | reverse complement strand
GGAAATAAGTCACACCGAAAAAGAAACTTATCAGAAGATATCACTTATCAAGGGAACGTAAACATGGCTACACATGAACTGATTTACAAACCAGAACACAGTCACACATGTAGAAAACACACTGAGGCCTGCTTCAGGGGAAAGTTGAGCTGGGGTGATGCATAAAACAAGAGTTACAAATTAGCACAGATACCGTTCCATACAGCAAATATGTAATAGACAAGACCTGCTCCTTGCTCAGAGGACTGGACTCAGCACCCCCTCTTCACCGCAGAAGGGTATATGTGACTAGTAAGAATCGCCAAACCTATGTGTTGATATCTCTCTGTAAGTGAATCAAGTGTGTGTCAAGCGGCATAAACAGAGCAGTGGAAATCAGCTAAACCCCATTCTAAAAATAAATCTCAAACACAAAGACAGTGCAAGAGAGACAAATTCTTACAAAATTCCTTCCGGGGCGCTGAGGAAACCTGGACTGACCACATCGACAGCCACAGCTGGATGAGACATGAGGCTCACACTCTTGGGGCTGAGACGATTGGTGAGGATAGGGGAGCAAATGCACACCCTTTAAAGTAATACTGCGTCCTATCCGTTCCATGGGTCCCAACTCTGCAGGTTCAGGGGCATCTTCCTACAGCTAAAAGATGCATGGGCAACACAGAGGATGGTACACCGTGTGATCGGGAAAGGTTTCGAACACGCACCCCATTTTTCCTCTCCTGCTGCTCGGGTTCGCCCTTCCAGCCGCTTTACTGACAATCTCCCCACTTGGAGAATCAGCACCTTTCGCTTCCTGGTTCGCACAGTTTGCCATTTCTCCCGAGGATGAACGGAAAGAGAGACCAGCTGTACGTGTTTGGACAGGCACATGTCACTCTAATTTCCCATCAGGAAGAAGAATTAACCAAAGGCCCAGCCTGCCGCCCCGAAGCAGAATAGGGCCTGAAGCGATCCCGCGCTTTTGCGGCCAGCTCACAAGAAAGCCAGTGGACAAATGGAGCCCAGGGCCACTGCAATTCACAAACCTGCAGAGTTATAAATGACAACGACCGTCCCAAAATACATTGAGGTAAGCCCACGAAGAGCATTTGAAAACAAGGCAGAATTGCAGGAAATTGATTTCAACAGGTAGATGGAAATCGCCTTGAAAGCACATGAAAAGCAGCAGAACGTCGAGCAAGAGGCAGTTGGCCAAAAAGGGCG
>NW_021151787.1:0-1151 GCF_002837175.3 Physeter macrocephalus | reverse complement strand
AATGAAGTGGTGGTGCTTATGTACAATGAACTATCACTCAGCCATGAAATCAATGTTGTAAGGCTAGTAGCAGCATAACGAGTGTAATTCGGATGATGATTCTAAGGGAAATAAGTCACACCGAAAAAGAAACTTATCAGAAGATATCACTTATCCAGGGAATGTAAACATGGCTACACATGAACTGATTTACAAACCAGAACACAGTCACACATGTAGAAAACACACTGAGGCCTGCTTCAGGGGAAAGTTGAGCTGGGGTGATGCATAAAACAAGAGTTACAAATTAGCACAGATACCGTTCCATACAGCAAATATGTACTAGACAAGACCTGCTCCTTGCTCAGAGGACTGGACTCAGCACCCCCTCTTCACCGCAGAAGGGTATATGTGACTAGTAAGAATCGCCAAACCTATGTGTTGATATCTCTCTGTAAGTGAATCAAGTGTGTGTCAAGCGGCATAAACAGAGCAGTGGAAATCAGCTAAACCCCATTCTAAAAATAAATCTCAAACACAAAGACAGTGCAAGAGAGAAATTCTAACAAAATTCGTTCCGGGGCGCTGAGGAAACCTGGACTGACCACATCGACAGCCACAGCTGGATGAGACATGAGGCTCACACTCTTGGGCTGAGACGATTGGTGAGGATAGGTGTGCAAATGCACACCCTTTAAAGTAATACTGCGTCCTATCCGTTCCATGGGTCCCAACTCTGCAGGTTCAGGGGCATCTTCCTACAGCTAAAAGATGCATGGGCAACCCAGAGGATGGTACACCATGTGATCGGGAAAGGTTTCGAAGACGCACCTCATTTTTCCTCTCCTGCTGCTCGGGTTCGCCCTTCCAGCCGCTTTACTGACACTCTCCCCACTTGGAGAATCAGCACCTTTCGCTTCCTGGTTCGCACAGTTTGCCATTTTTCCCGAGGATGAACGGGAAGAGGCACGAGCTGTACTGAAGAGAGACCAGCTGTACGTGTTTGGACAGGCACATGTCACTCTAATTTCCCATCAGGAAGAAGAATTAACCAAAGGCCCAGCCTGCCGCCCCGAAGCAGAATAGGGCCTGAAGCGATCCCGCGTTTTTGCGGTCAGCTCCCAAGAAAGCCAGTGGACAAATGGAGCTCAGGGGCACTGCAATTCACAAAC
>NW_021151786.1:0-2672 GCF_002837175.3 Physeter macrocephalus | reverse complement strand
GGAAATGTATCTCCATTCTAAGGCAGTCCCTAATCCCTGCAATGTCCACACCATACCCCGTCCAATGTTTCCAGTCCTAGGTGAGAATATAATTACAAACCAAAGCTGAAACTATAAACCTGTTGTTTTCAGACTAATTCACACACACTCAATATTGGAAATACGAAGAACTGTGAAAACTGAGATTATTAGTCACTCAGACTTGTTCATTTTACACCAGAACACAGAACTGCTAAAATAAAATTTAGTGAAGCATATAAATAAAATGATAATTATGTGACATGATGGAGATGTTGACTAATGCTACAGTGGCATTCATAGTGCAATACATAAATGTATCAAATCAACACATTGTCCAACTTAAGTTTATACAAGGTTATACATCAATTATATCTCAATAAAAAATTAAAAATAAAATTTAGTGAAGCACACTCAGCTAGAACTGCCTGATAGCCGAGTGCTGGAGTAGCCTAACCAGAAAGTAGTCTTATTTGAGGGTTAACGAGTGGAAAATATCTCCATACGGTAACCTAATGGCCAACCAATTCCTGCATGTGTCCTAGCAATTCCTGCGTAAAGATTACTGTGATCTCTCAGAGTAATGGGATAAAGTCAAGGGGTTGTCTAATTCACCTACATTTTATCCAACACTTATCATGTAGCAGCCTGTATTCAAGTAATCATGGGTACAAATGTTTTACACATCCCAGACTCTGTATGCTTCATGATGTTCTGGCAATCTCTTGCGGAGCTCATTTCACAAGGGCACGGGAGGGCTAGATATTTTGCCCCAGGTTAGAAATCAGAAAATTGAAGTTTGGAGAAAAGGAGGCTGGTTACCAAAGGGTCTTTGATGTGACCAAGGCCCAAACACTCAGCCCTCAAAATGCACAGCCATGACTGGAAACACCATTGAGAGGAAGAAGCCGAGTAAAGCCACTTGGAGATTTACTGATAAATGACTTCCACAGGGGTGCTGGTACAATGATATGGAGGAGATAGATGTGTCAGGGAAAGAGGAAATCTGAGCTATGCAAGGTTCCAGAAAGTAGATCAATAGCAAATGATGGCACAGATGAACACAGAAAAAACAGTGTGAACGAGAATTAATGGTAATGTGGGGAAATGAATTTTGTAAGCCAAAAGATGATCAAATCCATGAGCCTAGTTGAGTCACCTGTCCCCCAAGTAAGGTAGAAAGGTCCAGCGAAGGAGAGGGAATCTTAATTCTTCTGTCTCCAAATGTAGTAATACCTGCATCACAACAAAGACAGCCAAGGGGTAGCGCCAGGTTCAAACATCTGGTGGAGGGATGAGCACAGTAATATAATGTTGCAATAAAACAGGAAAGTGTGATGTCAGTACACTTCACTCAGTTCTATGACGTACTTCCAGCCCACACTGACTGAGCGCCGGCTTTGCATTTGCCCCTGTGTGGGCAGATTCAGATTGTGAGTCTGCATCACGCAGGGACAAATTGAGTGCCAATAAGGACAATACCTAAAACAGATTTAAACACATCAACTGTGATTAAATGTTGGGTTCATAGTGGCTCTAGAGGAACAAAGACCTCATGGTCACCGTGATCAAATGCTAGGAAATAGATTCATTATTTGGAAATTGGGTAAGCAGAGGCAAGTAATGAAACAATTATCCTGTGTGTGGCATATGAACTGTAACACTGGTTACCAAATAGTGGATGAGGGAAGGTACTCATCGGAGAAGAATTCCATCTAATAAATGAAGAAGGGTAGATAAAATGAAAATATCTCCATTTTCAACCTCAAATGATGCAAGCGCTCTAGGCAATGAGTACCAATATCTGCTCGCTTTACAAAAAGAGGGACAACCATGCTGTATTCACCTCCCAATGGACGAATGTGACACTGCGTCTGAGACATTCTTGCCAAATTATGAAGACTGAACCAGAAGACAAGATCTAAATCCCAATTTGCAGGAAAGGCTGGGGACAGAGGAGTGTGTTAAATGACGCCAGTGAAAAATGAAATCAGCAAAATTCTGCATGTGGATGACTCTCTAGAGCAAAGGACTCATTTCTCATGAGAAAAAGAGAGAGAAAGAGAGGGTGAATTTTACAGAGAATTAGCAGGCATATTGACAAACTGCAGTGCCTGAGTCTAAATGGGATCCAGAGTTGAAGAAAACAAAGTGAAAACATTAGCATTTAAAAGAGAGAAAGGGAAACTTTACCTGTGAGTATTGAAGGTACTAAGTAATTATTAACTCTTGTTTAGGCATGATAATGGCATGTATTGTGTCACTAAATAGTCTTTTTAAGGAGTCTTTATCTTGGAGAGCTATATTCTGCAATATACGTGGATTAACTGAAAAAATGTTTGGGATTTGCCTGAAGATAACCTGGAGGGGTGGGTAAATTAATAGGTTTACATGAAATAAAACTGACCAAGAGCTCATGACAGTTGAAGTTGGGTGGGATTTTAATAGTTAATTTGCCATGTATCAGTTTGACAATATTTATAGTAGAAGGTTTTTTAAAAAAAAATATCCAAAGCCACAAAACAGACTAATGAAATCAGAATTTCTGGATATAGAGCCATTATTAGAAGTTGTAAAAGTTAACCTCAAATGAGTTTAAGGGAAAGTTTGGAAGCAAAGGTAAAATAAATAGGGCCTTTTTTTTTTTTTTTTTT
>NW_021151785.1:0-2672 GCF_002837175.3 Physeter macrocephalus | reverse complement strand
GGCAGGCGGACTCTCAACCACTGCGCCACCAGGGAAGCCCCCTCACTGAATTTCTTAAAGATATTTCTTAAAGATCCCCCTCATGCCCAATCCATGCATCCTGTTGCTCTAGTGAAGGTATCCTCTGGGCCCTCCCAGGAAACATAGACGTGGATTGGGTTCTTACCTAATAAATCCACTTGAATATTCCAACCTCCCTGAATCTTCTGGCCTCTTTCTTAGTACTATGCTAAGGAAGTTCTGGCATGTCTACCTCATTTATTATGGACCCATCATGTTTAAACTTCAAGAAAGCATCCCAGCAATGTATTGGGACTGGTTCCTCTTTTCCATAAATTCTCCTTTGTTTGGTTTTATATTTCTTCCCTTGGACCAACACCCTCAAGATCCACTCCTACATATGTTCTCCCAGTTCCTATGGTACAGATTAGCCAGGTTCTGTGGTTCCTTCAAGTGTAAGGTATTTCCTCCCAGAGTATGACCTCTCTATGCCTATATCAGCTGTGCTAAGATCTGACCCGGCGACTGGCCTGGGGGTAGTGAAGGACTTGGGGTTGGCTCTTGGGGAGGACATGTCTTGAGGAGGTGTCAACTTCTAAGGCACCTGCATCAAGCGAAGGCCTTTCAGAGTGTCCAGCCTGCTCTCCTCTTCTTTTGCCTTCATGGGAAGGTTAGGGGAATATGAGAGTTGAAGATTCTCAGGCTCATCCAGGAAATATTCCCATCCCAGGTCTCAGAATTCCCCTCTTTCTTATAAGAGAGATATGGTTTGGCATGGGTGACTCTTAAGTCTGTACATTTAGTTTCCTTTGCAATCTTGCTAGTGTTACTGTTGGATTCTGTGCCTGATATTCAACACAATTTGTCCAGCAGCTGCAAGAGACAAGGCTCCTTCACAGCTTCTATTTGGCTCCCTGGATTTCACAGCTTACGTATGTTGACAGTTTAATACCCCAAGCTTATCGTTTAACATTTTCAAAGAGAACCAATACAAGGAAGTATTATCAAGTTGGCTACTACCATGGGAAAGTTAACAAAAGCCAACCTGCTCTACAATCCTATAAGTATCATTGCCTCTGTGCCATTCAAGTGCTATAGCTGCAGCATAACCCAATACCTCACATCCAACTATATCTTATCTGAATAAACCACAGTTAAAAACAACAATACCTACTAATTGTGCTGCTACTGCATGCCATGGGTTATTACCAGCCATTTACTATAAGTAATGGGGTCCTTAATGCCATCTGATTCGTAAGTGATCCACCCTATGAAATGCAACTTAGGATCATCTTTCCTGGGGAAGAAAAGGAGAAACAATTATCCATAGGCTCCCACTCCCCATTTGTCAAAGGTTCACCTCCTGGGACAAATCACCTGCACTTCTGGGTTGTATATGGCTTGGCCTGGAACAGGTTCCTGTGGTGTCTCACTCTGTGGTGTCAACAGAGACATCCCAGGGTGGAAGGAAAGGTATTCCTGGCACAGGACTGATGAAGAGCACTGTCAGGCTGCACCTGCAAAAGTAGTTCAGAACCCATGCAGTACCGGTTGTCAGGGCTGTGGCTGGACTGAGAGACAGTGAAGCTGAGGAGATCTGAAATGGTGTGTAAGCTGTCCCCCTAGTACTAAGATACTACATGTAGCCACTCACCGTTTTTAGGAAAAAAATGTAAACCCACTTAAATCCCAATTCACAAGTTGAAAACTAATACGTTAGGTATTGTGCTTAGTAATGTAAACTGAGTATACCATTAGTAAAACCATATCATTATAGAGCTAGAGAAATAGCGAATTAGACTCATCTGGCTCTGTGTGTGTCTGTGTGTGCAATTTTTGATGAATATTGTTTTTAGGAGAACTTAAAGTTGGAAACCTGTCAGGAGGGATCTGAAGGTCTGACATTTTCTCCACTCGTTAGGCGAATGAATGTGCAAAGGAATCGGCCTGGGCTTGGTGCGGAGCTACCTGGACTAGATTTCTGAGAAATCTAATGTCAGCCAGAGAAGCGCCCCAACTGAGGAACTTAAGGATGAACCAAAGCTTCAGAGCAAAAGCATGTCAGCTAAGCTTGTACCAATATGCGTGGTGGAGTACATACACATTAGTCTTCCATGGCCTACTATAAGGGACCTTGAACTTTTTGTTTGCACATCAGTTAAAATAATACTGAAAAATCTTTTTATTTCTTCCACATTAGGTTAACAGCTAAAATAGTTTACTCTAAGTTTAAGTTGTTGAAGATAATGTAATTTCTGGCCAATTATAAGTATTAGCCCTACAACAAACTGTCAAATAATTTAAAAAAATTTCCAGTGGAATCTTGAAACAATAGCAATTCAATAGCCACAATACCTCATTTAAATATGGGAACAAGATTATTTTAATAATCAGAAAGTTTATATATATACCATTCCTTTTCTCCTTGAATTTCCTTTCAACTCCCTCCACAAATTTTTAATCTAATGGAATTTTTTTATGCTTGGATGTCTTATGTTGATTACACATTTTGTAAAAATTAAGTATATGAATTGAAATCTGAAATTAACCTGTTTTCTATAAGTCTCTAATAGATCTAACTTTATTACTGTTGTTATGACACAAAGCAACATGCTTTGCAAATTTTTATAGTTATATAATTATATCTATAAACATAGAAGTAAACTTGATAT
>NW_021151784.1:1182-2672 GCF_002837175.3 Physeter macrocephalus | reverse complement strand
ACTGTGACTGCGTAACGGGGTGTACGGATCATACACGCTTATACATTTAATGTCCCAAAGCTGAAGACTGAAGAAGACACGAAACAGAGCCGCACCGCGACCGAGCCAGAAAACTTAACACGCAAAACATATAGTATGCTGAGGAGGTTACAGCAAACAACCGCCGTCTCGTGCAACTAAAACGTATACAAAGGCTCTTGGGCCACGTACAACACCAAAACACACAGCGGCAGGTGCGAGGGGGTGTCCAGCGTCATATGAATCTTTGCTTACGCATCATGTCTAAGTGATATTCTCGCACACGCATATATGTTTATATATTTGCTTGGGTATAACTGGAGATGCCATGCACCGCTGTACTCACTGTACTTACACTGTTGTACGACAAGCACGAACTGAAGACAACTGAGTGGCAAAACACCCCGAAAACGATGCAAAGACTCAGGGACACGTAAACCACTCACTGAGGACATGCACACATGTATACATGTATGTACCGAAGAGCAGAGGATGTAAATATGAGGTTGTGTGAACGTATCGCCTCCCGTGCGCTGTACTACGATGCACGGCGAACGTGTAGCTGTTCGCGTCGACACCCACGATAAGAAAAAGCAATAAATCACAACAGTCGGATCAGGTGTTAACGAGATTCAAGTTAGGAAGTTTAACACCACGTAAGAAATATTTTAGTAGAAGATGAATCACACCATAAAGTCTGCTCGATTGAGGACACACGTGGTGCACCACAACACCAACGGTAGGAATTATATGACGCTTCTAAGTACAGAGAGGTTACCTCTTTTGAAGAAAATACAAGACATCACAGCTTCACGTGTACGTAGGTTTGCAACAGATACCTGCACAGCAACACGCAACAACTCTATACGAACGGTTAAATGGATACTGCGGTCCTACCGGTAGCACAACAGTAACATAACGTCTGGTCCTATTTCTTACATATATACGTTAAGGAATACCACTCTAAATTAAAATGTAGCAAAACATCGATCCACAGGTACTGCGTGTGCGTGTGTGTGTTACAAACAATCAGTCATAATTTGCCAGTATCGGTGGGAACTGAAAAGCCAGGTAGTTCACGGAAAAACGACGTCAAAAAGACAGTGTTGGCACCTGCAGTGTATCACTCCAGTAGTTGCACGTGACTAACTGCAGAGTTAAATGAAGAGCAGCTCACAAAATGAACCAGTCTATAACCGTGTGCTGTAGCATACGCAGAGGCTTCTACACGTAGTGCACCGCGGCAACAAGTACCGAATATCACGTAGAAGAGTAGCTCTGAGCAGACACAGCAGCACGAACGATCTTTTCACCAGCGGGCGTAATATCTGCCGAAGAAAACCTTTGAAAAATGAGAAAGAGAGGCCGCTCTAAAAACGGTTTGCGCAGGACCCCTGGTGGACACAGGCGATAAAAACAAGTCCACGCCAGCGAAAAGCATCGTCGCATCAACGAATGGGTATCTCACGACA
>NW_021151784.1:0-803 GCF_002837175.3 Physeter macrocephalus | reverse complement strand
CACACACACACACACACACACACACACACACGCAGACACACACAAACACGAATACACATGTGGAAGTGCAGCTTGTCCTGACGGCGCCTACCGAATAAACGTGATTATAGACGCCAATTAAGTTGAAGCCCCGTTGTCATAACCGTACTAAACAGAAAAGCATATATAGCTGCATGTGCAGATCTAAACTATCGGTGCTCGAGTCAACACCATCTCGTGGTCTAAACATGCTAATAACACGCCTCTGGTACACGAATGCTTGTTCAACAGGTCATGCACATGCACGTCCATAAACTTGACAGATTCCGCCAGGCAGGCAAAAATGGACACGTAACCATACGGGCGTACAAGTAAGAACTGGAGTACCGTCAAAGAGAAAATATTTCATGGGCGGGAAGGTTGACAGGCACAGAGTGCCGTGTCCACGCATTTCGGCTACCCGGCCACGTACACTTGCACGTGCACCGTGCGCCTACTCCAGACGCTACCTGTCCTTTAGCGACAATTATAAGTGGGAATGTATACAAAACAACACACGTGTGTCAACGCATGCCTCGATGTAGCTGCACGTACGTGGCCGTGTGACGTATGAATGAGCGATGCATCCACACAGGTAAGTTGTGATACACGCAGCTACTCACGTAGCTGGTGGACGTGTGGCAACACACACAAAAAGTGAAAACCATTCTTCTGTGCAGCTATGAACACCGCACTGTCGCGGATAATACGGGCGCAAGGTGGCGAAGCTGGCGTGAGGAGGCGCAAGAACTAGGGTTAGCTTCGGCTGTGCTGTTACGCGGGAG
>NW_021151783.1:0-2672 GCF_002837175.3 Physeter macrocephalus | reverse complement strand
GTCCGGGAGAAGTCTGGAGCTGCCGAAGAGGCAAGAGACCATTGTTTCACGGTGCACGAGGAGAGGGGATTCAGAGCACCCACTAACTGAGCTCCAGAGAAGGGTGCGAGCCGCGGCTATCAGCGCGGACCCCAGAGACGGGCATGAGACGCTAAGGCTGCTGCTGCTGCCACCAAGAAGCCTGTGGGCGAGCACAGGTCAGTCTCCACACCTCCCCTCCCGGGAGCCTGTGCAGCCCACCATGGCCAGGGCCCCGTGATGCAGGGACAACTTCCCCGGGAGAATGCGCGGCGTGCCTCAGGCTGGTGCAATGTCACGCCGGCCTCTGCCGCCACAGGTTCTCCCCACGTAACGTACCCCTCCCTCCCCCTGGCTTGAGTGAGCCAGAGCCCCCTAATCAGTCGCTCCTTTAACCCACTCCTGTCTGGGCGAAGACAGGTGCAGAGGGCGACGTACATGCAGAGGTAGGGCCAAATCCAAAGCTGAACCCCGGGAGCTGTGCGAACAAAGAAGAGAAAGGGAAATCTCTCCCAGCAGCCTCAGGAGCAGTGGATTAAATCTCGACAATCAACTTGATGTACCCTGCATCTGTGGAATACCTGAATAGACAACGAATCATCCCAAAATGCAGACAGTGGACTTTGGGAGCAACAATATATACTTTTTTCCTTTTCCTCTTTTTGTGAGTGTGTATGTGTTTGCTTCTGTGTGTGATTTTGTCTGTATAGCTTTGCTTTTACCATGTGTCCTACGGTTGTTTGTCCGGTTTTTTTTTTAGTATAGTCTTTAGCGCTTGTTATCATTGGTGGATTTGTTTTTGGTTTGGTTGCTCTCTTCTATCTTTCTTTTTTTATTACTTTTTAATTTTTAAAATTTTTAATCATTTTTAATTTTAATAACTTTATTTTTCTTTCTTTCTGTCTTTTTTTCTCCCTTTTGTTCTGAACCGTGTGGCTAACCGGCTTTTAGTGCTCCAGCCGGGTGTCAGGCCTGAGCCTCTGAGGTGGGAGAGCTGAGTTCAGGACATTGGTCCACCAGAGCGCTCCCGGCTCCACATAATATCAAATGGCGAAACCTCCCCAAGAGATCTCCAACTCGACGCTAAGACCCAGCTCCACTCAATGACCAGCAAGCTCCAGTGCTGGACACCCCATGCCAAAAAACTAGCAAGACAGGAACACAACTCCACACAATAGCAGACACACTGCCTAAAATCATACTAAGTCCACAGACACCCCAAAACACACCACCGGACGCAGTCCTGCCCAACAGAAAGACAAGATCCAGCCTCATCCACCAGAACACAGGCACATGTCCCCTCCACCAGGAAGCCTACACAACCCATTGGATCCAAAATCTTGGAAATAGAATGGAGAAAATACAAGAAACATTTAACAAGGACCTAGAAGAACTAAAGAGCAAACAAACAATGATGAACAAACAACACAATAAATGAAATTAAAAATTCTCTAGATGGAATCAATAGCAGAATAACTGAGACATAAGAATGGATAAGTGACCTGGAAGATCAAATAGTGCAAATAACTACTGCAGAGCAGAAGAAAGAAGAAAGAATGAAAAGAATTGAGGACAGTCTCAGAGAGCTCTGGGACAACATTAAATGCACCAACATTCGAATTATACGGGTTCCAGAAGTAGAAGAGAAAAAGCAAGGGACTGATAAAATATTTGAAGAGATTATGGTTGAAAACTTCCCTAATTTGGGAAAGGAAATAGTGAATCAAGTCCAGGAAGTGCAGAGAGTCCCACACAGAATAAATCCAAGGAGAAACATGCCAAGACATATATTAATCAAACTATCAAAAATTAAATACAAGGAACGAATATTAAAAGCAGCAAGGGAAAAACAACAAGTTACATACAAGGGAATCCCCATAAGGTTAACAGTTGATCTTTCAGCAGAAACTCTGCAAGCCAGAAGGGAGTGGCCAGACATATTTAAAGTGCAAGCCAGAAGGGAGTGGTCAGACATATTTAAAGTGATGAAAGGGAAAACCTACAACCAAATTACTCTCCCAGCAAGGATTTCATTCAGATTTGATGGAGAAATCAAAACCTTTACAGACAAGCAAAAGCTAAGAGAATTCAGCACCACCAAACCAGCTTTACAACAAATGCTAAAGAAACTTCTCTAGTCAGGAAACACAAGAGGAGGAAAAGACCTACAATAACAAACTCAAATAAATTAAGAAGATGGTAATAGGAACATACATACCGATAATTACCTTAAATCTAAATGGATTAAGTGCTCCAACCAAAAGACACAGATTGGCTGAATGGATACAAAAACAAGACCCGTATATATGCTGTCTACAAGAGACCCACTTCAGACCTAGGGAAACATACAGACTGTAATTGAGGGGATGGAAAGAGATATTCCATGCAAATGGAAATCAAAAGAAAGCTGGAGTAGCAATTCTCATAAGAGACAAAATAGACTTTAAAATAAAGACTCTTACAAGAGACAAAGAAGGACACTACATAATGATCAAGGGATCAATCCAAGAAGAAGATATAACAATTGTAAATATTTAGGCACCCAACACAGGAGCACCTCAATACATAAGGTAAATGCTAACAGACATAAAAGGGGAAATCAACATAACACAATCATAGTAGGGGACTTTAATACCCCACTTTTACCAATGGAC
>NW_021151782.1:0-2673 GCF_002837175.3 Physeter macrocephalus | reverse complement strand
TCATTTTTGCTCCCCACCCCAACAGGAGATGGCAGACAGAGCTGTAAAAAAATGCCTGTAACAGTGGATCAGTGGCGGAATGCTAGAATTACCTAGGGAACTTAAAAATTTAAGATAGTTGGCCTCCATAGTAGATCAATACAATCAATCTCTGGAGGTATTTTTCTTTTTAAAAGCTTCCCAGGTGATTCTAGTGTACAGCCAGCATTGAGAACCACTGTCTAGATAACAGAAGACACAAATCCTTATGAGAAAAGGGATTCCTTATGAGAAAGGTCATACGATGGAGACGACATATAAGAACACTGTGACATTTACACAGGCTGGATGATAAAGTCCACAACGTCAGCCAGAACACACACACACACACAAGCACCCTGACTTGCAATCAGGGATGGAGGGAGTTGAAAGGAATCTTACACATCGGCCGACTCTATATTTTGATTATACAACTCTATCAGTAAAAAAAAATATTTTTTTTCCCTCGCCACGCAGCTTGTGGGATCTTAGCTCCCTGACCAGGAACGGAACCCAGGCCCTCAGAAGTGAAAGCACTGAGTCCTACCCACTGGACCACCAGGGAATTCCCAATCAGTAAAAAATGTAAAGCATGAACTATATGAATATCTATTTGTAAATTATTAAAAAATGTACTTTGTATTAATATGCACAGTTATCTTTATAAAGCATACAAGAACAAAAAATTTAAAGAGATGAAATAAAAATAAAACTATTTTAGGAATAAGTTTTAATTTAATTTGTCAAAATTACAAAACACTTTTTTTTTGTTTCGCTCTCAAAATACAGTGGATCCGTCTTCATGTTCTGGATGCTTAGTCTTTAAATGAATTGCAAACTGTGATGGTTTTGAACCAGCAACAGCTAATACAACTTACGGTACAACACAAAGGTCAAGGGTCACTATGTCAAATTATTTCCAATAAGCCTTCAGCTCCCAGCCTTGGCGGCGGTGGTGGCGGCAGCAGGGGACTGCAGGCCACACTTCCGAGACCCCCCTGCCAGCCTGTTCCCAGCTGGGGCTCTGCCAATGGAAGAAGGAAGCAGGAGGAAGGGCGGTTTTCTTCTCTTCTGCTGCGGAAGCACCTCTGGAAGCAGCAGCTTCCTCATCTCTGGCAACCTCAGCCCTTCCATTTTTGTTATTCCATTTGTAAACCATTTGTAACCAGTTTCCTACTTTAAGTCCCTTTCGGCTTGAAATATCTGGAGTTGTTTCTGTTTCCATGACAGACACTAAATGAATCATCATTAAAGACGGGATCACAAGCCATATTTAGAATGATAATTTCCTTTTCGGGAGGGCCAAGTTCTTGTCAGATTTGATCACGTCATCACTGTTTCTACCTCACAAAGTGACTGATAAAAGAGATTTTTTTTTTTTTTTTTTGCCGTGCCACACAGCTCACGGGATCTTAGTTCCCCGACCTGGGATAGAACCTTGGGTGCACAGCAGTGAAAGTGCCGAGTCTTAACCAGTGGACCACCAGGGAATTCCAAGAGATCGTTTTAGAAGAGAAGTGTCAGTTTTGCCACTTTCATGTTGATATATATTTGCTTCATTAGTGTTATCTTTAATCTACAGTTTCTTTGTTGGAATCTTTTTAAGCCATTTATTCACTTTTTGAGATTGAATTTAGTTAATAATAGATACTATAATCTGTAAATCCTTAAATTTAGCACCAAACCTAAAATGCTGAAAACAAAAGCGTGAGGCGCTGAAAGCACCAATGCCAACCCCTCTGTGTTGTACAACTTTTCTTTCTGTCTTTCTTTTTTTTTTTTGGCCACATCATGTGGCATGCGGGATCTTAGTTCCCCGATCAGGGATCGAACCTGTGCCCCCTGCAATGGAAGCTTGGAGTCTTACCCACCGGACCTCCAAGGAAGTCCTTGCGTTGTACAACTTCTACTCTTCTAATGAAAAATGACTGATTAGCACAGGGACTGCATAAGGGTACCAAGGTCAATCCACATTGTAAATATTTCTAGAGCTCAATTTCTTTCCCTTATTAGGTAAAAACCAAGAAAAATATAAGTTCCAAAATCACCCCCTCCCCCAGTGGGCCCTCTTGTAAATCCTACTTTGACAGTCATTATTTTTCACAGTTTGTTTTTGCTACGTGAAAGGATGGGGGATGGGGAATGTGATGTTCAAATGTTTACAAAATGCAGGATTAAACATATTCCTAGAGGTTCCCAACTTTAGTATATTAAATGCAGTGTCAATTTTGAAGGGGGAGGATATAATCAGAATCTACAAGTTCTTTTAACACACAATTCTTTTTACACAACTCTTTTTTTCAAGGAGATTCTCATAAAATTAGTGTTTCAAAAAACTTTCTCTGGAAAAAGTTTCAGAAACTTAATGATGATCTAATAAGGCAGAGGAAAGGCCACGAAGGGAGAAACCTGACAGGTCACATCCTAGTAAAGGGTGAGTTTTCACAGCCAAGCTTTCAAGGAAGGACTATTCTAAGAGATAATGCTACTAATATAATTCTTTTTGACTCCCAAAATGCTTTCTGAATGGCAAGAATGGTAGGTATCGTATCCCAGACAGTTTGTGAAGCAAAGAGATAAATTTTAATTTAATGCTTAGAAAAGCTCTATGGGGCTTCCCTGGTGGCGCAGTGGTTGAGAGTCCGCCTGCCGATG
>NW_021151781.1:0-2674 GCF_002837175.3 Physeter macrocephalus | reverse complement strand
GTACTTCTAAGTGGGCTTTTCCCAGCAGACATGAACGGTCAGTTCCACTGTCATTTCGGCCTCTCGAGGTGTACACGCAAATAGATTTTATGGAGAAAACTTCCTCCAAATTGTCATTGGAAAGAGGCCTATAGAGACAACGCGTCGTTGCCCTTTTCGCTCACCTTAGTCCCGACCCGCCTGACCAGCACGCAGCGCAGATTTCTTCATTTCTGTCCTGCGGCAACATCTTGTACGTGTACGTACACCGTGTCGCGGCGTCCACCCTCCTCAGCAGCCCCGTGGCGTCGCCCACAAGGAAATCCATCTTCCCTTACTGTTGGTTACTTGTCGGTCACTATGCAGAGCTGGAAGCTTTGAAAAAGAAGAGGGAGCGACGACAAAGCGAAGCACCAGAGGCAAATTACGTGCACGGCGTCTTGCCAAGGTCGGCACTGGAGATGCACAGCATGCACAGAATAGCTACAGCAGCAGTAAGTGGGGCACATCCGCAGCTAACGCAAGTAAAGGCATCTGCAGCAGCAACAACAGCGGAAACTAAAGCACACGCAGTAGCAGGAGCGGCAACTAAATAGCACACAGCAAGTAAAGGACAGACGCGATGGCAGCGGTTGCAAGTGAAGAACAAGCAGCAGCGACTGCCCTGTTGGTAACAAGACCTTTATCTATACTGCCATTATGCGTCTGCTGCCAGACTCCTGCTTTACAAGAGCCGTTGTTCGTACTGGAACCGCCGTACGTGTTGAGACATTACACCGATATTCGCTGGTGCTGTTGACGCTGCTGTAAACACTGTCGTGATTGCTGGACGCTTGCTGCAACTTCTGTTGCCGCTGGGCTTGTAGCTGCTGCTGAAGTGTTGCGATTCGTGGTGCAGACGCTGCGTATGAAACAGGGTTTTTCTGTCATTTTTTCTGCGTATAATGTTCCTGCTGCAGCAGCTCTGACACCGGCCGTTAGTGCTCCGATACTAGCTCTTACGGCTTTGTTAGGCCTAAGCTGCATCAAGCGACAAAGCGCTTGCTGCCGTGTAAAGACAGCTCACCCGCCTGCGCAGCGTTCCGAGGCCTGCCCGTGAATTTCTTCGGTTCCTCCTACGAGTTCCCCTACTGATTCACGAAACCCCTGCTGTGTAGCTTCCCCCCTGCGCCCTTCCGACCCGTTTCAGCCCTTCCTCGCCACCTCCCGTGATTAGTAACAGTTGCCACTGCTTCCGGCCAACCTGCGGCTCTGCTGGTGAAAGCTCTTCTCTTAAAGTTGCTGACGATGACACTGATGCTCCTCTCCTCAAGGTACTGTCGATACACGGTGAAGCTACCTTTGCTGCTCCTCTTCCTAGTGTTGGATGCCAATGCTGCCGTTGATATTGATGTTTGTGCTGCCGAAGCGGCAGCGGCAAAATTCTACGTTGTTCCTCTCTACGTTGTATACACGTACACACATAGATACATACTGTATGTACGTGACAGGTAATACCAGTGAGTGCCGCCACACCACTGTGTTTCGTATACAACACAAGGATAGAATGGCCACTGCAGCACGCGTTCAGCTATACTCGTAATGATGCAGCAGCAACAGAAGCCGTGCACGTACATACGTCCCTGGTCCACATGGAGAATCGATGGCCGCAGCAGTTCATATATCAGTCGAAAAAAATAATATGCCATTAGCTGAATTTGCGGTGCACTCATCGGCATGCAAGCAAGACCGCGGGTACCTGAGGACATGCGGTTGTAACATCATCGAAACCAGTATTGCATCGTAGCAACGCTCGACATCATCGACATCTTCAATGCCCTATTGAAGATTCAGTCGGCATTTTCAAAAGTTTACAATATAAGGGAGAAGTTCAAAAGTGTCGATGCAATAAGGGAAAGTTCTCGCTTCCGTACCGTGCATGCGTTTCCCTCGTCGATGCTGCGCTCGCGTGTAGGGTCGATGCTGCGCTCGCGTGCAGGGCAAGCCTGCACTGGCCGTTACACTTCTTTCGTTCGTTACAGCTTCCCCCACACGCATCGCTATCTAGCAGATGGAGAGACGGGGCTCATCTGTCAATATCACGTATATTGTGTCCTAATGCAACTTACAGTTGAGTCTGTAGTGACGGCGAGAAAGGGCCTCCGGCCCCAGCACTAAGCAGCAGAGGCTGTGAGGACCGCAGTGGCTGGCTGTGCAGCAGCCACAGGAGAGGCAGCAATACGAGCCGCAGCAAGAACAGCAGCTTCCAAACTAACAATAGATCGTGTTAACGCAGCAGCAGTACCACCAGCATCTACAAAAATAGCAACTGGAGGGGAGGCTCAGCGTCGCAGCGAACAACGCTTGGCGAGGTACAGGAGCGGTGGTGTTGCTGGCGCCTTCGCAGCAGCAAGTGATGGTGCTGGTAGTAACCGTAAATCCTGTACGAGCACACACACACACACACACACAGATGAAGAGAGAATAGAGGTGATGGTGCACACGGTGCATAAACAAAATAATACATGTTGAGTCCGTCTCTGTGTGCGGCACAGCTCGCTTAGACCGAAGGCAAACAGCAGCAGTACGCACCTCACAAGCGAGGAGGCAAGGAATACGCGAGAGGGGAACGTGTATGCGCGAATTTTCATGCCGGTCAGCTTTTAAGCGGGTAACACACACTCACCCGTACGGGAACTCGCGCCCTTCAGCAGCT
>NW_021151780.1:2121-2674 GCF_002837175.3 Physeter macrocephalus | reverse complement strand
TGCACATGCGGCACATACCCACTCACGTGTGTACTTCTATCTCTAATCTGAATCTATGCACGTGAGCTTTTCCCATGTATAAGCATGGGAACACACACGGTCTAATAGGCTTGTATGATCCACTTGCGCGAGTAGAGAGAAAGGTGCTGTACTTCCCCTGTGTAGGACGTTTACACGAAGATATGCACCATCGCATTTCTTGAGAAAGAGTTCTGTCCGCATGTGCCCACACACATGTGGGCAGCGAGTCACACAGTCAAACGAGAGCACAGAATGTTCGTATGCGCAGGTCCCTGCTAGTCCAGTCATGCCGGAAGCGTAGGCACATGCATGTATACCCATGCACGGGTATAAAGATGTGTAGTCATTCGCTGATGGCAACCTGCACGTATATGTTACAGATGGTAAATAGGCAGTGTACGCGAAAGAGGGGTTTGCGTAGGTGTGTACATCAGCGTGCCACTACACCTATGAAGTGTAAAGCTGGGAGCGATAACGTGCGTATATGCAGATACGAGGAATAGACGCCTGCGCTCCAGCACATTCGCCTACT
>NW_021151780.1:0-725 GCF_002837175.3 Physeter macrocephalus | reverse complement strand
AGCAACGGGAGGCACATGAGCGACAGCCACCGGACAACGGACAAGAGGGAGGAGTGCCAAGGCCTCACGCAGCAAAATGAGCAGAGGAAGCAGAGTAGTTGCAGCATCCAGGCGGCGGCATCAGTGACAGACCATCGTCTGGCTTGCACACCGAGTCCAGTATTTTGATAGCGCTGGGACGCAGAACCGGAAGGGGTCACGCCAGTTGCCATAGCAGAGAAAGCAGTGTTTCTGCTGCAGTGGCACCAGAAGGGGCCACGCCAATTGCCACAGCATAGAAAGCAGTGTTTCTGCAACAGCAGCAGTCAGAGGATCTGTAGGGGCAGATGCGGCCGGAGACACGTCTCTCACACCGCGGTAGCAGCAGAAAGGACCAAATCTTTCTACAGCGGCCGCAGCAGCAGTGACGGCAAGCATCTATCGATACTTGTAGGAGCATTGGGGGAAGCACAGCTCGTACAGCCCTTGCATCACCGGCAAGACACAGTATTTCCAGCAGAGTAGCTGCAGTATGAGGCATCGCACGTACAGCGGCAGCAGCCTTAGCAGGGAGCAGAGCGCACCTTCAGCAGCAGGATGTGGAGAGCGTCGGTCTGTAGACAGCAGCGGCAGCAGGAGGAAGACACCCTCCCTGTAGCGGCAGCAGGAGAAAGAGTCCCTCTGTAGCGGCAGCAGGAGGAAGAGTCCCTCCCCCTGTGGCGGCAGCAGCAGCAGCAGCGTGAGAG